>NW_020955682.1:525327-526811 GCF_003031625.1 Empidonax traillii
TGAATCTTACTACTCCCAGCTTTTTTCCCAAGAGACCAACTCTTCTTGCTTCTGTCCTCTTTCTTTTAACCATTGCATTACAATATCTTCCACATTTCCCCCGTTTTCTGTAAGTTGAACGACATTGGCTTGCCACAGTCGTGAAACCATATTATTAAGCATTCTTTGCACACAGGAGAGTATACATGGAATGAGTATTGCAAGCCCGAGTAAGATAAAAAGTCCCACTATAACATAAAAGACTATGGTGCGCAGCCAGGCAGATAATCCTAGTTCTTTCAGTCAAGTGTCTAAATCCCAGGCATCTGTGCCCACGGTTACATGGGTAAGCCTTTTTCTCAGGTTCTGGAGTTCACTATGAATGCTTGTGGAGTGATCTGATAGGTTTAGACAACACATTCCTTCACAGGTATTGGAGGGGGTTGGTCCCTTTCTTTCCGTACATCCTGAAATCTTCCGAACGCCAGGCCCTGTCTACGTATATTTCCCCCCTCTCCATGCCATATAAAGCAGGCTATAATTTAAGAAGTGTCTTAACACTGAGATATAGAATTGTGAGTTATTGCAAAACTGTGTGGAACTACTTTGGTTTAAGGCATTATTTACAGCATTTGCCGCTGTTTGACCACCATGATGTTGATGGATTTAAGGCGGTTCTCAACAAAGGACACGAGCTTGTTAAAAATGCAGGGTCTGAAAACTAGTGCTAAAAGGAGTATTGTTATGGCAGTGATAAGAGAGGATAGCAAGGTGATGAGCCATGGTGCTTGATCAAACAGTGATGTGAACCAGTCCTGCGATTCCCTGTCCCTTTTTCGACTTTCTAATCTCTCTCGCAGCTTGGCCATGGTGTCTTTCACTAGCCCTGTGTGGACTGCGAAAACGCAGCACTCTTCTTTAAGAGCAGCACACAGCCCGCCTGCTTGTAAGAACAGAATGTCTAGTCCTTTGCGATTTTGCAGAACCACTTCGGACAGTGACTTAAGTGCTCGATGCTGTCCGGCCTCCGTCTGCGTCGAGCCTGCAGGGTGGGACAGGGTGTTGGTCGGCGTGTCGTTCTCCTCTGGCACTGGGCCGTACTGGTTCCGAAGGCGTCCGATGATCCAATCCTGCAAGTAAAAGCTCGCAGTTTTCATTAGTAGGGAAAGTGTCAGGTTCAGCGGTGTTTTATGCCTTGTAGCTATATCCATATGTGGCCGCCCCGTGTTCCAGGTGGGAGGGGGCTGGGTGCGGCCAGGGCAGTTGCATTGCCCCCTCCCCTTCACGTTTCCCTGATTTTTAGATTTACAATCTTTAGCAAAGTGCCCTTTTTTCCCAAATACAAGACACGGCCCTCTAGGTTTGATTTGAGGAGAGGAATGTATTATTGCCGGACTCCCGAGCTGGGGGCAGTTTACTGCCACATGTCTTGGCTGACCACATTTAAAACACACCATTGCATTAGCTATTGCTGCGTGAACAGCCACTTGAATTGGGGCAAAATG
>NW_020955683.1:0-10855 GCF_003031625.1 Empidonax traillii
TTTTTTTTTGAGAGGACCCTGTGATGAGTGGTTTCATTAATCCTCCCATAGAGATAGTTAGAAAACTTTGAAATAAAGTCAGCTGCTGGAAACCCTGTCTGGAGTCTGCACACCCTAATTTGCATTTTGATTTCTGTGATTTAACTGAAGGCACAGGTTGTCGCTGCCAAATATCCCTCACCTACCGAGGGATATACAAGGTAGAACTGCCCAAAGCAGCCTGACTTATGAGGACTGCCACGGCAACACAACCAATGCATCCCTAAACATTTAGTAATAAAAAATCTGTTGTTCTTTAGTCGCCAGGATTTAACAAGCCTAATCCCTAGGAGAGGTGATAAAAATTCATTAATCTAATTAAATACTTCTTATTGCCAAAGTGACTTTGTAGAGGAGCTTTGCTGAAGGATAAGTGCAAAGTAAAATGGAGTCCCAGCAGAGAAACAAGCGTTAGACTTCAGCAAGCTGGTACACGCTTCATTAAACTCATAATTATCCTTTGGTTCTAAGTAGCTGATAATATTTAATGAGTATCCAAGATAATTTAAAGAAAATGTTTACTAATGAGGAACAAACAGTGCTATGGAAAACGAATATCTGGGGTACCATAGCCATGTATCTTACCTGTATCTTATGTACTTGCTTTTGTACAAGTGATTTAAGTGTTCTTTTTAAACTGCTTTACTACAGGCTGGTGTTGCTGGTTTCGCTGAGATCCCCTGTGAACTATGGGGCATACAAGGGAGAAAAGGATGGGCTGTTGAGCAGGCAGCGCTGCAGGGAGTGACAGGCAAAATAAACATGAGGGGCCTGAGAACAGACTGGGGAGTAAAGCGTTAACTTCTGGGTTCTAAATTGTGAGAGAACCTAATTTTTAGATCCTTGTGGGAGGTTTGTGTGGTCAGGGTGAGCACACTGCAGTTTATGTAGTTTTTATCATTAAATTTAATAGGAAAATTATTTGACTCCTGACAGCCTACATATCATCTGTTGGCAGGTGAAGCAGGATAGCCAGCTGAGCACTGGCCGATTGCTTTCCTCCAATATTCCTTTACAGGATTTGGTTTCTTCTTTGCTAGGGATTTGCGACTTCCAAATCAGAATACTCTATTGGAGACACAGCTCGCATTTTCATATCCTTTGCATCCTGCAAAGATGCAGTTGTATATCTTTCTAGTGCGAAAGAGTTGCAATCTGTTTTTAAAAGATGTCAGAGAAGAGAATGAACCATCTTGTGCCAGTGCTAAGGTGACGAGATGTAGGAAATGAATGAGTGACGAGAAGGGGATCGCTGCTGGAGAGTGAGTTGCACCCTGAACCTCTGTCCACCTCTTGTGAGTGCTTTGCTTCTGCTCTCTGCAGCAGTCTGCATCCTTCCTCGAAGACCCAGGACCCCCAACAGAGCTCCCTCTTGCTGGTTGGCTCCCACTCCTCTTTGAAAACGTGCTGCTTTGTGAGGTTTGCTGTGTTTGCTCCCCCGCAGCAGAGTGCCCTGAACAAGGTGTAACGATTCAAATCAGCACCATCACACCACAGCATTATTTATTTTATATTTAGCAGCCACTGTTAAAGGAAACAACCTGTACTACCCCATGCCTGGCTTGCAGTCTGCCATTTCCCTTGCGATGCGAGCTATCCTGATTTATCACTGACAATCCATTTCTGGGAGCTGGGATTACTTTTACCAATACCATGTCCCTCCCTGCTTTGTCATTTTTCTGAGGTCCAACTAAAGGGACAAAAACCTGCTTTGAGGTAAGAGTGGTTGTGCCCAGTTTGATCAGGACCAAACTTAATATGGGGGTTTTTGGGTGAATATCAGCCACTGAGCTCTCTAAAGTCATTGAATGCTTTCCTGTAGCGTGTGGCAAACTCCAGTAAGAGCCAGCGCTTTGAAACCAGGTAGCAAACTGCAGGGCAGGAGCAGACATAAATACAAAATTAATGGAGATATTTCTCACTTTCATCATAGGAGAAAAACAGCCTCTTTTCCAACATACCTGCATAGAGCCTTGTGTCCTGATGGCGTATGTATATTATTGCAGGTATTTTGATACTGGAATGAAAGGAAATGGGGACTGTGTGGATTAGAAGACCACATGCATGTGCCTATTTTATGTCTGTGATTATCTTTGTAAGGTGCTTAAATGCTGCAAGTGTAGCATCCTATAAATGGGTGGGAAGATTAGATTAGATCTACAGTTCTCAGCAAGGGAGTTTATACCTGCTTGGCTCACTTGGAGGCTGAGTTTCTCTTTAAATGCAGTATCGCTGGCTGTTTCTTATGCCCTTTATCAACTGAGTTTCCAACCAGCAGCCTCATAGGGTTTGATGCTGTATCTTTGATCTCAGATAGATTTTTGTATATAAAATCATATTTCACAGCAGCTTTGCAAGATGTTATGTTAATTCATTGGCTGTCTACTGCCCTTGCTGCTATAAACACAATAAATACAGTAAAAGGAATATATAAAGTAACACCCATCCATGCACCCAGTCTTGCTTCTGAAGCAAAATCCAGGGCAAACTGCTTGTATGGGGGAAGGGAAGGATTTTCTTCCACATCTGTATGTATCAGATTTTCAATTTTTGTCTGATGGAAGTCTGATGATTTCAGAGGGGTTGAAAAATAGCTGGTGCTTGGTCCGTAATGACTGTGCTACTGTTATATCACAGTGCTGCACTGAAGCCGGGACTCTCGTTCGGATGCGTTGGCAGAGTGCCTGGATGTGTTTTTTTGTTGAGTTTGTTGGGTTTGTAAGCAGGAATTGGGTAAATTGCTCTTTTGCAATATTTTGTAAGCCTTGCAACTGGTCGTTGGCTTTAAAGCAGGAAAAGTGCTGTCCTGACAGCTGCCTTTCCTGCATTTGACAGCAGCGCTGCAGATGTGTTTCCTATTTTGCGCCCAAAAGATTCCAACCTAGCATGCAGTCATCAGTCCCTTGAAAACAAACTGCCTGTTCACATTTGGAAAATACGGGCATAGGAATGAGAACAGCTTATGTCCTCTTCTTGGAGGCAAGGAAAGAGTCATAAAATTGTCCTAGCTATTTAAATGTTGGTTCCTCTCAAATTCCAAAGCGCTCCTCCTATTCAGCATCTTACAGCTGAGCAGATACATTGATGTGTTTACAACTACCGTGAAGGGTAGAGTTAAGTATAACAGTGATGTGAGCTTCAGAGCTCAGTGTAATATAATGTTACCCTTGTGAAATGCAATTATTTCAGCTCTTGTTTTTAAATAGTTGTTTTTCTCAGTGTGAAAGCTAAATCACGCAACATAACAGTGTTATTCATAAAGATACAAATTTTCTCTTCCCAGCAAATTTGCTTTGATTTTAAAGGGGAAATCACATATAAACAAAACTTTTCTAAAATCTACAAGGACTGCAGAAAGCAAGAGCCAAAAATGCCCTTCAACAAGCCAACCCAGGCAAGTGAGACTAAAGGGAACACCTTTGCCTCTTGTTTCACACAGGTATGTTAGGTGAGGGTAAGCATGGTTTTAGAACTTTCTGGTACATCTAATTTTCTCTTTGCACCAAAGCTGTCATTGGTTTTAGTGAGGGAGTACTATGGAATAGCATTTAAAGTAAGTTGTGATGATAGGCCTAGGACTTTATCCTCACCCTTATTCTTAACTCAAGGTGTTTCAGTGAGATTTCTCTTGATGATTGTGACTCTTGGCTTTAAGTATTTAAAGTGTCCTGTCCTGCTGGAAGTCAAAGTGTGATGGAGGGCTGCTCATGTGTGGCTGCTTTCAGAGGGATGCAGTGTGTGCTCTGCCCCTTATTTGTTCCGCTGGCACTGGATGTCTCGACTTGGCTACTGAGACCTGGAAGGCTTTGTGAGGGCTCTGATGTCCACTCCTGCTCTCATAGGGAAGCAGCAGTCAAAGTAACTGAAGCACTGGGTTTGTGAAAATAAACAGGGAAACAAAAAGTGTTCTGGATTTTTTTTTTTTCTATGCTCACATAAAAAATGCAGCAGAGTTTCAACTCTTTGGGTCCAAAATATTGTACCCAAAATACCTGCAAACTGGCATTTAATTACAGTGATGAAAATATAAGGAAAAAATAGTAGAATATTAACAAAAAGTAGAAACTTCAACTGAGGACTAGATGCCTCTAATTACCTTACAAATTAACCTTTTGATGTGTTTTTTATAATTTGGTATATAACTTTTGACTCCCCCAAATTGAGATTTGATTATAAAACTGCCATAGTTTCAATGGTAACCTCTAAAAGCAGCTGTCATTTCAGTAGGACAGCCTGAAGGGAAAGACTTTCTCCTCAATAATTTATGAACAGGACATATTAAGTATCCAGTGTATGCCAGGTAATTGCACTGAGATACTAGGTTTTCACACTAGGTAAACAAATAACCGTAATGGAACCACAACTGATTAATGGTCAGCTAAGAGCACCTGTAAAGGGTGGGCTTCAGTGCCAAAACCCAAGGGATTTTTTGGGGTAGAAAGTAGCTGCTGTGTCTTATGAGTAGCCAGAAGGCTGCAAGGTTTGCTGAGATGGGAACTAGAAGCCCATAAATAAGGAGACCATAGAAGGGCTGAGGAAAAGATGGAGAATGTCGATGTGCAAGATGCTATGACGCTATTGAAAGACTAAGAAATAAGGTGAATGATGGTTTGTATGTTAAATGGGGTGGGAAAGTTGATTTGAGAGCCCCATGTCTGAAAATTTTGGGCATGAAGGAAAATCCTTTGGCTATGTCTGCACCGTGGACAAGGGTAACAATGCCGTGGTCATCCACTTGGTAAAAAGTCTACCTGTGTAAAGCCTTTGTGTGGGATAAGAAGTAGGTTTACATGTATAAACTTTATTTCATTACTTTTCCCTCCTCTGATTTCCTCCAGCCCTTTAAATATCTCTCCTTCCATTAAAAATTTTATCGTGTTGGCCAGAGGCATAAGAATAGGGCACTGCACCAAAAAACAGGCCATGTACAAGAGCCCAGATGCTCTTCTCAGCCCCACCACCAGCTCCCTGAGCAAACCTGGGCACGTCAGGCAGAAGCCTCTCTGCCTGCAGCCTGGGGCCAGTAATACTGCACAGCGCCCTGGGATCTGCTGGTGAGCAGCACCGCATCAGCCCTGGATTTATTCCATCTGTTATTAATGATGACCCCGAAGGACTGAAAGGAAGCTGCCTCTGCTTCGCTTGTGGGTCACTGACACACTGGTGAACTCAGTTTGTTTTCCAGCATCAGGTGTCTGAGGCCAAAGCCTTGTCTTCTCTCTGGCCATTTGCAGGGCTGGGGGGGGCCGGAGGGTGGGAGCAGGGAGCCTCCATCAGCAGATGCGTGGTGCATGTGGGACGATGCACTTGTCTGTGGGCACAAGGGTTACTGCAAGAGCAGGACTGAAGGCTTTATAATGCCAGTCATGCATTTCATTTGGAAAGTGCGTTCGTATTGTTTGAAGAATTGAGCCAAACTAACCTGCAGCAGGGATGTATTCATACATTCTGCTTGTAAGACTTCACACCTGTTATGTCATGGGCACATCATAGCATTCTCTAAAATTGTTTGTAATTCAGCATTTAAAATGATATGGTGGTGTAAGTTAAGCAACTATCAAGACCTCAATTCCAAGACGTGGAAGTTCTAGGTTACAGGTCTCATGAGTTTTATTTACTTTAATTCATGTCAGCTCATTATCAACCTCATCAGGGAGTGCAGACTTAAAAGTAAGCCTGGATCAGTCATTATTCTAGGTACACACATGTGGATTAAGGGTCTTTTCATCTATACAGTTTGGGAAAGCAGGGTGGAAATCTATATTGTTTCACTTTCCATTATTCAAATTTGTAAAATAATTTTTAGATGAGTTGGGGAGGCCATGGAGATCACTAATAACATCTCTTGTATCAGAAGTAATTTGGTTTGTAACTCTCTATGATCAGATCAAATAATCCTTTTATACCTGACCAAAATTGCTTTGTAGGGTTCATGTGCTATTGCTAATAATTATCATCACAGTGTGTCTTTGAACCATTAGGCATTATGTTATACACATTTTTATGATGAGGGTGTTAGAACTAGAGACCTGGTATCTTTTTTTGATGGATTTCCTGAAACACAGGTACTTTTCAGTTGGTTGTTAAGGTGGACACAAGCAGCTGTCCAATATTGGAATCTCTTGCAAATTGCAAGATAGCCTTCATGTCCAGAAAGAGGTCATGGTACCTCCATGACCCCAGCCTCCTCCTTTTGCTGCAGACATCCACTTGGTCTGACCTAATCTTACCAGCTTCTCTTGATAAGGATAATAACAAAAAAAAAACAGATCAGTTGGTATTTAACTGACCATTATCTTTCTAATTTTGATACGTATTGTCTCAAAGTAAGAACACAGAATTTCTAAATTACTGTGACAAAGTGTGAACTTAAGCTTTAGCCCTATTTTTTTGGTAAAACTGTGGGCAAACTTCTTAATCTTCGTAAAGTTGTGTCTCTGTCCCTAGGGATTTGTTGCTGCAGTAAATCTCACAGCTATGTTTCTCATTTGGGGCATCATTCTGCACAGGTGGAGAAATATGATTCTAGTTTCTTCTAGAAAGCTTTACTTTATTCAGATTTCAACATAAAACATAGTAACTGTTGGTGTGGTAGTCAGAATTTCACAATTTATTGGCCCTGTGCTAATGAATATAAAGGTGTAGACTTTTTTACTCCTCCTTCCATTCACACGTTGATCCAAATCCTGTAAAATGCAATCTATTTTGTAATTTTAACCACTATATGCATTTTAATGCAAGACTGACATCCTTTTACGTGTTTATGAGATGCATCTGTCACTGTGATGTTATACCTCGCATATTTTTGATAAGGTTTCCACTCTGGGGTCCCCCCTGGGATTTTGCAGTCCTCTGACAGTGGATGAGCAGACCGTGGAGGCTGAAGCCCACAGCTGGTCAGACTACTGAATCCTGTGTGTCATGGGTCAGCCAAGAGGATATTTAAGCCTTATGCATATTACAACAGCGTAGGGTAAACAAGAGAAGCCATTATGGTGTATTTTAAAGAAGGATTCAAGCTTTTATCCGAGGGCAGAGAATTGCAGGGTTTGAGGAGCTTCCCGAGTCTGGCTTCTGCCAGCTTTACCCGTGAGTTAGACATCCAAAGTGTCCTATTTAAAAGCAGATGTAAAAACGAGGCAGGGAGAGAGAGATCATTTCTCAGATAATCTGGAGTCAGGCCATTTAGGCCTTAGCAGATTGTAACTGATATCTTGATTTTCACCAGGTAGAAAATGGGTGGCCAGCACAAAGTAATGAAAGGCTTTATTACCATATGATACCTTAGAAAACTCCTTCATTGTACAGTGAGAAAGCACTAAAAATTGCTTAATCAGATCAACCTAAAAAGGAGAAAAAAAATTAATAAAGTTTTACCTAGAGCCTTAAGACAGAAGTAGGAAAAGGCACAGGCTGGTGCATCACTGGAGGTCCCCTCCCTCCCAGGTTCTTTGTTGTGCGGAGGTTATGGCTCTGAGAATCCCCCCAAGGAGGTATCTCTCTATTCTCTGCCTCTGTACTCATCCCAAAGTGCAATTTCAGTCTCTGCTAAGTTGATTGCTGAGGAGTTTTCTCCAGTTTGTGTCAGAGCAATAGCAGGGAAGACAAGCAGGGAATAACTGCTCCTGTGAAGGCTGCGGAGTCCTGTTATGCGAGAGAGCCTCAGCACTAGTGCCTGATACTTGTTTTCCCTCACTTTTGGTGGAAAAGTATGTTAACGGATGTCAAGGTAAATTCTTCTCTTCCTTGCTTTCCTCCCCTCCCCCCGCCTCTACTCCTTCAAGTCTGTCTTTGTGTCATCTCTTCAAAGTACACTACCTGTAAAATATTGATTCACAGCAGGCTGAGCTGCCAGGTTTAGATTTCTTTTTCACCGGCAGCAATAATAAACTACTACAGACAGTGCAGTCTCAGTACCAGCCTCATCATTGCACCACAAGCACATCGGTCTGTCTTATGCGTGACTCAACATAATGAAACAAGGACCCAGAGGTATCTCAAAAGGAAAGAGGAACTGAGAAACAACCACGAGGGACATCAAAGAAGCCTAAGGAGTCTGTAAGCTGAGGATGTAGCAAGTGCCACCCTAAACAGCAGTAACAGCAGCTCTGTTTATTCAAAATAACTTGTCAGAAAAAGAACAATACAATAAAACAACCGGTGCCACTTGAGACTGGAAATCTAGAATAAACAAACTCCTTCCTCTGTTCAGCTTAAAAACAGGAATACCACCCACTCCTAGCTATCTTCATAGTCTTTATGTTGCTGAAAAAGGTGTCAGGAATGATTACAGGAAGGTAAAAAGACCCTCAATAGCTTATGGCAGTGCTATGAAAATTGTGCCTGGTGGGAATGGTGTATAGACATATGCGGTGTATGAAATGTGTTCCAATTTGATCAGAGGCAAGGGTTTCTTCCCTTATAATCTATATAAAGAGTAAGGTAGAGGTTTTGGTGTAAAGCAGGGTCCCACACTGGCACTTCCCTCTTTGGTGTGTGCTCACTGGAGTGCTTGAAGACTCAGGAAATAAAGCCAGGCAAAGGATAATCCTGGCATACAGTGATGAAGCTCTGAATGGCTGTGGTCCCCCACAGACTTCACCCCTGAGATCCTACACCTCCAGTGAAGCCAGAAGGTATCTTTGAGCCCAGAAATTACAGTCCTACAAATTGTCATCTGCTCCCCTGAACTTTCAGGGCACTATCCCTTGGGAACCCATTCCAGCACAGGACTCAGATAAACCAAAAGGACACTGCTGCAACACGGCCAACAGGTTGGAAATTTGGCTGTGTCCAAACAGATGTTAATACCTGAGGGGCTTTGGAGAACACTGCGAGGAGGGATATAGCCTGGCTTTAGATATCCTCAGATCTCAGTGTTCAAGCCAGCCACTCCAGGCTGAGCTGATGAAGAAGGAGAGGAAATTCCAGGGTGCAGTGTTCAAGCTGCCATCCAAGGGAGATACCTGAAAGCTGTGTCACGTGCACTGACATTCGTGTAAAAGTCTGGCTTTGTGTAAAGTACCAGAAAATTATAGTTTGTGTGCCCAGGATAATGAAGCTGGCTTCAGAATATTGAGATTTTTAAAAACCACATTTCAGGGACTTAGTTTCAAATATTTTGTGGTTTTAAGGTACTCTGGCACCATGTTTCCAGCTTCTTTCCATGACCATAGACTCTAGAAAGGCAGTTATCCCTAGCAAAGGTGGATTTGCTGCGAATGTCTTGCTTCCCTCTGCCACCTCTGCCGCTGTGGCAACTCTCTCACATCTCTCATGGAGTCACTGAGTTGTGTTACCACTGCTCCTCCTTGTGTCCTCCAGCCCCTTCAATGCCAGGTCAGCCACTATCTGTTGGGATTTGGGACCAGCCATAGTGCCTCTGGGCAGTGGTGGGTATGTGCCTACCTACTGGGCAACTGAGGCTACACAACATCTGATTGTGTGGCAGCAATTTCTGTCTCTCTTTTTTACCCAGTCACAGATAAAGTGACCACACCCAGTTTTTTTTGCCGGCATGGCTTTAATAAATATGAGGACAACAATAGCTGTCTTCCAAGGCATTCTTTGTGGTGTGACCTCCTTTTTATCACAGGCTAGAAACTTGGGTCTTCATTTTGTATCTTGTTCAGCAGTGAGCACGCTGCTGTCTGTCAGGAAAGGATGTTGATGGGGAGCAGCACAAGATGGTGCTGCTGACAGTCCTCTGTAAACTGAAGTGTAAAGCTCAATGCAAACATATCCCTCTCCTTCACTCTCAGACACAACTTGACACCTTGCCAGCAGCGGGGTTCTGCTGAGACCTTTCTGGGGGTGATGTAAATCACATCAGTGCTCCCAACCCTATTCCTGCAGAATAGGTGGGAAAGGGCAACACAAGCGTTGCTCCCTTCCTTGGGCAGACAAGGTGAGGGTCAGGGAAACAGCGGTTAGCTCCTTCCTCACGTGGCAAGGGAAGTGGTGGAAGAGGCAGGAAAGGTGGGCAGGGTCCTCTGGTGGGTTTGTAACAATTGTGTCTCACCCCTCGAGGTTGCCCCTAAAGCAAGGATTTTTGTTCCAACTGTGCCTCAGCCACCACAAAGATCCTTGAGATTCAAGAGAAGCTGGTAAACAACTTAAGATCTGATAGGTCATTTTTAACCCTTTGTCTATACCATTCACTTGTTGTCAGTGTGCCCAGGCCCTGCTGAGTGGGAGCAGGGATCCAGTGGATGGGGCAAGAGAACGGGAGTCTAGTGATGAGTTGTATCGCCCCCAGAGAGGGGTAATTGCGGCTCTCCAGCACCAGCGGCATTGAAGATTTGTTACATTTACCTTTTGCCTTTGTTACAAGATTGCAAGTTGCTCTGAAAGAAAAGAAAAAAAAGAAAATAAATACTTGGGCACCATAGAAAGTAAAAACACCTGAGCCAGAGAAAAACACTTAAAATGGAGGCATTCCCTGTCTAATTGCAGGCAACATCAAAGGTAGTCTCTGCCTGTGTTCCCTCCCTCCCTGAGAGGGAATAGCCCTGAATTCTCTCCATCCCTGCTTTCCCATTTCCAGTTCCACACATGTAAGGAGTGTAGTTCTCCCTCATTAAAAAACCCAACCCAAAGCAAATCAAACCAAACCAAACCAAATCAGCCAAACAGAAAAAAGAACCAACCAACTAAAACAAAAAACCCCAAACCCCAATGGACCAAACACACACATACCCAAAAAAAAAAAAAAAAAAAAAAAAAAAAAAAAAAAAAAAAAAAAAAAAAAAAAAAAAAAAAAAAAAAAAAAAAAAAAAAAAAAAAAAAAAAAAAAAAAAAAAAAAAAAAAAAAAAA
>NW_020955683.1:11262-31367 GCF_003031625.1 Empidonax traillii
GTAAAAAAGCACCACATAACGAAAAGAAAAAAAAGTCAAATTCCAGCTCTTCCTTTGAGGCTGCTCTTCCTTTTCTGCATCTTTATGTAAGGGCAGCAACATTATCTTTGAGGGATACTCCCTGGCCTGGCCTGCAGTTCTCTGCCTGATATTCAAAGATGTCCTCTCACTACTTTTCTGGCTGGAGTCTGTGGGGGGAGAAAATATTGGCACAGGCTTCTGGTGAGGACACTGAGCCTGGATTTAGATCGCTTTGGTGCAGTAAATGTGAATACTCAAAGGAAAGGTAAATTAGCACACATAAATGATGAGTGTTTGTCAAATATGAAGGCTGATAGGAAAAAAAGATCAAGAAAAACACTGCACACATGGGTTGTCTCTCAAAACTGCTCCTCTACAGCAGCATAAAATGCTGGAAGAAGCTGTAAAAAACAAAATGAAAACATTTCCCCACAGGTCTGAAATGTTCTTGTAATGTTACCATGGGAGTCTGAGAGCAGGACTCTGCCCCAAGTGCATTTCTGGCTAGAGTTTGCCCTGTGTGAAGGGTTGGGCCTTAGAAGGACATAGCTGGTGCCTCTCTTCCCTGGAGTACCTGTTACCTGGGGAACTTTTCTCCTGTTTCTCAGAGGGACCTCACTGGTAAGAAGGTGCTACTCTTCCTTATGGCAATAAACCTTACATATACTTCTTCATGAAATACTAGGAAACAGGGCAAGATGAGTAAGAAAACATTCTGCTTCAGAACCATGGGAGAAGTCCCAGCCCTGCCATGGCGGTAGTAAAGAGGTAGTAGGAATGCAATGCTTGACCTGATATTACTCTTTGCAAGTCAGAAAAAGGATTTACTTTAAATTGTTTTCTGTAACTGTGGTGGTTTGACCCTGGCTGGGCAGTAGGTGCACACCCCTGCTCTGTCACTCCCCTCTGCAGCTGGATAACAAAGAGAAAATATGGCTTGTGAGTTGGGATAAGGACAGGAAGAGATCACTTGCCAGTTACTGTCACAAGCAGAACAGCCCTGAATTGGGAAAATTAGTTTAATTTATTAACAAACAAATCAGAGTAGGATAATGAGAAAATAAAACTAAATCTTAAACACTTTCTCCTCACTCGTGTCTTCTTCCTGGGCTCAACTTTAATGCTAAATTCTCTATCTCCTCCCCTTCAACAGCAATGGGGACTGTGGTCAGTTCATCACAGGTTGTCTGTGCTGCTTCTTCCTCCTCAGGAGGAGAAATCCTCACACTCTTACCCTGCTCCAGCGTGGGGTCCCTCCAATGAGAAACAGCCCTCCACAGACTTCTTCAGTGTGTCCTTCCCACTGGCTGTAGTTTTTCACAAACTGCTGCAGAGTGGGTCCCTCCCATGGGGTGCAGTTCTTCAGGAACAGATTACTCCAGTGTGGGTCACCCATGGGGTCACAAGTTCTTCCAGGAGCCTCTTCCAGTGTGGGTCTCTCTCTCCATGGGTCCAGAGGTCCTGACAGGAATCTTCTCCAGCACAGACTTCCCACAGGGTCACGGATTCCTTTGGGCATCCACCCGCTCTGGCACGTGGTCCTCCGTGGGCTGCAAATGGAAATCTGCTCCACCATGGACCTCCATGGGCTGGCTGGGAGCAGTCTGCCTCACCATGCTCTTCAGCAAGGGCTGCAGGGGAATCTCTGTTTGGGTGCCTCTAGCACCTCTTATCCCTCCTTCTCCACTGATCTTGGTGTCTGCAGGGCTGTTTCTCTCATGTGTACTCACTTCTCTGTGGTTGCAATTCCTGTTGAACCATAGCTTTTCCCCGCCTCTTAAATTTCTTATCCCAGAGGTGCTACCACCATTGCTGATGGGCTCAGATTTGGCCAGTGGCAGGTCCACCTTGGAGCTGGCTGGCATTGTGTCAGTCATGGGGGAAGCTTCTGTCAGATTCTCATAGAAGCCACCCCAGTGGCCACACTGCTACCAAAACCTGGCCGTGCAAACCCATTACAGTACCTCGCTTTCTTTTTTTCTTTAAGAATTTGTGAGTTTGTCCTTGCAAGAATGGTGTACTTAATCTTTTCCCGTTTATTATCAGTTTATAGTAGATATTAGGTCTGTCTGATAAATCTAGACTTGATTCAACTTGATTCAAGTTTATATTTCAAAATCTTTTGTGTTTTCCCTGAACCCTCACATCTGCTGTCTTTTAAATCCATTCTTGGTTTTGTGCTATAGACATCAAAATTGTGTTCATGATTTAATCCAGAGTCTCTGTTCCTTGTTCTCCTCAGTTATTAAAAGCTCAGCCATTCACCAGAGGTTTGTCTTTTTGGTTTGCAGCTTCTTTCTCTCCAAGGGAAGCTGTGATTTAAGGATTAAGGCAATGGCTCTGTTCAGAAAGCATTCCAGACAGCTTTTTTTGATTTCCTGTTCCCATACAAGGGTTTTTAAGGGATTTTGGGGTGAAAATACTCTATTTTTGTAGGAACAGGATTGACAACACACTTGTCAGTGCTGTCCTAATTATAGGGGAAACGTAAATGTGACCATTAGAAACAAGACATTTTGTCACTTCTGTTCGTATTGTTTTCTGTTTCTCAGATAGTAATTGCTCCTCATATTCTTTTCTTCCACAGTAACAGGCAAGAAACAGTGTTCAGGCAATTTCTTCTTAAACCCTTTATATCACTTGTTCTTTTGCCCCATTTGTTGACTCAAGTGCAGTTTTCCCACAACAGCTTTTCGAAGACAAAGGCACTTGCAGAGCTGAAATGTATTCTTCCATAAGTAGCATCCTTCCCCAGCCTTCTCTAAAGTACTTCTCTTACTGTTGGGATTACAGAGGGATGAAAGCACCATGCATAGCACTGAGGGCTTTATCATTCACTGTGCAGAGCTGCTGCCCATAGTACTAATGCAAAGATAATAGGTAAAGAGAAGTAACTAAAAACATGAACAAGTGCTAGAGAGGAGCACCTGAGAGGAAGAAAATCAGAAAGCCAAAAGTACAAAATGTCCTTTTAGGACAATAACTATGAAATAAGAAGTAGAAAGATGACCCTTACAATAGCATGACATAGAAAAGCCAGCAACTCATAATATTTGCTTTAATTTTGGCAAGGAAAATAGATTTATTTTTTGATTACTGGTAGTTTCTATTTATATTTTTTTCATGGGCTGATCTATGTGGGAGCTTTTCCCAGTACTGCCAGTATAATCAGCGGAGCCCCTGGTGGTCTAGTGGTTAAGGACGCGGCGCTGTCACCGCCGAGCCCCGGGTTCGATTCCCGGTCAGGGCCACTCCCCGGGCAGATGGAGCTCGTTATCCCTGTAAGGCAATCCATCTACGTCCTGAGGACCTCTCTGCCACCGTCCAAGCTCGCTTGGCCCCGGCAGATGAACCTTAGGATTAAAGGGTGGGCTCAGTTCCACGCACACTGTGTCTCACCTAAAAAAAAAAATAAAATCCAATGCGCAGGCTGGAAGGTGTCAAGACCTTCCCCAGATCTTCGTTCGCAAAGACTGGCCATTATACATTATTAGTAGTAGTATAATCAGACTGCTGTGGTTGCACTTTTCTATCAGAATTAGTCTTCCTGCACTAAGGAGTTTTTAGCGTGTACATTCTGCAGACATAAACTAAACTGGGCAAAAGAGGCACTCATATTGGGCTCTGAGCAAAACACAGGGAGTAATACATATAACAGTGCAGGTCTCCTCTTGCTCTGACTGCCCCTGTGCTCCTGCCCTTTGATTCAGACACCAAGTTATGGAGTTGAAATATCTATTTTGTAGATGTTGGAAGGGAAAAGGGTTCAGCTCCAGTACTCATACCACTGCAATGAGAGGCTTTATGCATGGGCTGGGCATGTGAGGATGATTTGCTGAAGGCCAGAACGATCCAAGGCCTTCCTGCAGCTAATGCTCCAGTCTGACTTTTGACCTTCCTGATACTGGATGTCCTGGAGGCCTATATACTTTAAAGGAACACTCCTCGAGGAAAGCCAAGGAAATATTTCCATTATGTCATGGAAAATTTACTAAGTACTGTCATTTTTATGATTATTTATAGAGAAACCTAAGTCTTTCAAAATAAACTGAGGTAAACAAAATTTGCACGTATTAAGAATGCTTGGCTGCTGGGCAAGCATTAGTTTTGTCAATAGTAATAAAGCAACACAAATAGGAGCTGGGGCACAGTTGAAATTCAGTGTTACTAAACTGTATTTTCTTGAGCAGTTTTGCAGCTTGATGTATCAGGGAAAACTGTAAGCCACTGCAGTGCTTGCACTAACTTGACATCCTCATAGCTGATGAACACATGCAGTGAATGCCAACAACCAGAACTGAGGTTACCTTCACTGCCAAGTGGAAATGATCTTTAATCATATGGAAAATGGCATAGAACCATGAAAACCCCAACCCTCATAGTTTTTAAGAAAGCATAAAACATATGCACTGGAGACCTTGGGCTGACTGGCTCTCATGTGCCATCAACGAGGGTTTTACCAGAAAGAACTTTACTCTTGTCCTCTGGGAGAACAGAGAGATTAAACTTCCACTGATTTCAGCCTGCCCTCTCATGTTGTCCTTTCTAGAGTGCAGTTGGATCCCCTCCTTCCCCCCCAGGGTATGGGTGTTTACACAGGCACTACCTGCCAGGATCACACAGCACTCTCACTGTCTGGAGATCCTGCTGCATTCAGATAAGGAACACTATGTCTGGCCTCCATTCTCCGTGGCAATGAGCAGTGTTTTGTGCTGCAGAAGGGACATTTCAGCTCAGTGGGCTGAAGGCGTTGCTGAGCTGCACAAGCAGCATCAGAGCTGACATGGGCACTGTTCCCAGGACAGTCTGCACACTCATGCCTTATTTCCTGGCTTCCAAAGGGAAGACTGTTCTGAGTGTTTCTTCAAATAAAAGCAGGTAGGTGATGTGACTCGGTGCCAAACCCTCCTATTCACCCTATATGTATTTAAAGGGCATCATCGTGTCTAATGCCATGGAGCAAATGCCCATAGCGCTGGAGAAGCGTGATCACCTAGTGCACCTCCTGCAGAAGGCAGAGCTCTGTGAGTGAGCACAGCAGGGCAGCTCCTGGTGATACCCCCCTCTGGATCTGAATGGAGAAGATGATATGGACTCGTCCATCTAGTATCAATTTGATAGCACAGGTGTCCTCTCATCTATGATGTTTGTACATTCCTGTGGTTCATCATGCCCAAAGATCCAGAGGAGTCTTTGCCCTGGGATGTCAGAGCAATGGCACAAAGGCTGGCTAGGGCTTGGTGTGCCTTTGTCATGTCTTCTGGAAACATAAATGTCTAAACCCTTACTGATAAAGAGAAGTGAAATTTGACATCACAGTACCAGGGCCTTTCAATAAGGGATTGTTACCAGAATTTTTACCATTGCAGCAAATGTGATTGGCAAAGGAGATAGGAGGTTTTTAATTTGAAAGTGTTGTGATTACTTGCCAGCGTTAGAGTCTTTTCTAAGACTGACATACAGTAGATTAAATTAATACTCCTTCTGTTAATCTCTTGATCTTTAGTAACTTCAGATTGCCCCAAATTCACTGTTGCCTGTAAAACTGTAGGCATTACATCAGAAATTATCAGTGTGATATTATTATTTCATTAAAAGTCTTGCAAACAGGCACTTGTTTTAAACTCTAGGATAAAATAATAATGATTATAATAATAATGATGATAGTAACCACCTGTGATTATGTACTGCTGTAAATGAAAGGGAAGTGAAAGCATTTTGATTAGAGGTTCACAGTGCAACATGGGAACAATTATTTTTAGACTTTGTCTTTTTCTGCAGAGTACAAACTTAAAAATTTGAAGTCAGTGGCCTTAGAGAACATTTGTGCCCAGCTTGTGAACATTAAGCCCCTTTTACAATGTGCTGCTGGCTAGAGCAGCACGGCTGGGTCCCACCCCAGTCTCTTGGGAATTGATGGTAGTCGTCTCCTAATGAGAAAGGCACTGAAAATCAGCACCGATGTCACAGTGGAGTCCCCACTGAGAATATGACACCAATGGAGAAAAAAAGTTCCTCTTTTGGTAAGGTGCATGAATATAAAGAAACTTATAATTGGATTTCCTTAAAGACTTGTAGAACTAACACTCTTACAACTCTTCACACTGAAAGGTAGTTCTTTTAAATTCTGTTAGTTCTCCAGCCTACATTTTTTAGAAAAGTAAGATGTACAGCTTCTGAAGAAAGCCAGGAACAATGAGGTGAGCCGTATTTGCATTCACAAGTTATTCTGTGGTGGCACGTTGTCATCTTTTGTTGAAATATCACAACTTTCAAAAAGACTCCTTTGAAGCTAAAGAATTATATTTCATCTTGTTTTCTAAAAAGTTACACTGAATACACACTTTGAAATGACAATGTGAGATCTGACTGCCCTTTAGCATAGGTCTCTCACCCAAGGTGCCTGTGTGCAAATCAAGGTCATTTTGTTTTCTCTTACCTGTGGGTGATAGTGCACATCAGTCTGTATCCACACCACTGGCATCCTAACATTTGGTATGAAAGTCTACAAGATATTCCGTTTGAAAGATGAACAAGAATGAACTAATAAGGGCATTAGATTTAAATTCTAACGTCTGCTTTGAATGATTTCTCAAGATCAAAGTTGAAACTGATGCAGGGCTATGTGCCATACAGAATTAATGCTCTACAAGACTGAAAAGAAAGTGTTTTAAATGTCTGAGGTATGTAGACTTCTGGTCTCACTAATCAGTAGGACAGCACGGTCCCAAACTTCTAAGACAAAGCAACCATGGCAGAATTATGTACCAAGAGACACCTTCCACCTAGAAACAGTTTCTTTCTTTAGATAAATTGAGAAAAAATAGCAACAGTTTACAACTAGTCTTAAAATGGGTATTAAGAGTGTATATGTATTAGGAAAGCACTTGAGCCCCAAATGGGCATTCAAAAACTTGCATGGGATTGACATCACATTCTCTGAACCACTGTTCCTCTCTACTGTCTCTAGGTTTTCACCCTGGCTTGCATTGGTGACTAACATAGGCACAACCAAAATGTACTTGAAACTTTCAGTGAAGAAGCCCAGTGAGCTGCTTTTCATATCCTAGGTTTTAATGTACTCATTGACTCTCTTGCTGCAGTCTTATCTTATTGACACTGTGCTTTTATTTAGGTAGTTACTATTCAGCCCAAAGCCTGCTGCTGACTTCTCTTCTGTGACCTGGGCAGAAAACTCAACTCGTGTGCTGCCTATTTCCCGTTAGCTAAAAGGAGAACATGAAATTTTTGGTAAATTGTGAGGCTTCTTTTAATAATACGGGGGAAAAAAATGCTTTTTAGTGCTTGAAAGTGAGGTATATAGGGAATTTGGTTTTCATCTTTATTATTTTTGGGCCAAATCCTCATCCCCTCGCATAGGTGAAACCCCATTCTGGAGTACTTCTGAGAAGAAAGAGTGACTAAACCAGCATTTGTTGCAATGACTTTGACAGCCCTCTGGTTATGATGCCCAGTGAGTGCATGACTTTCCAAGAACATGCCCAAGATCTGGCAGAAACGTGTTACTTTAGGACTGACTTGCTCTCAAAGAGACATCAATTTTGCTCTAAGTGCTATTCCATTAAGAAGAGCTGCAACTGATGCTATGACTTTATGTTAATATGGAGTCTGGAAGCTTGAAAACATAGACTGCTCAGCAATTAGGAAACTGCACATCGATTAGGAGATCTGAATTTGGTGCCTTGCCAGTCTCACAGATTTCACATGTGACCCTGAATAATCACAGGACCAAATCCGTAAATGGGTACATTAACCCCAGTTGAAGTAGGTCTCAGCTTGCCATGGCTCATCTAAGCAACAGCTTCTGGTCTATGCAAGACATTTCTGTCTCACAGAAAGAAAGATCTCTCCCATCTGGTTTTCTAGGCACACTTTTTGTAACTGCTGATCATTTTTGTTATGTACTGAGGGAGCCTGGCCCCCTGGGCCAAGGATACCTTTCTCAGCCCCCAGGTACCTTGATAGAGGTCCTTACTTTTCTGTTACTGGATTTTTCTAGTCTTTCTTTGCATATGGGCAGAGCATCCACACTGCAGAATCTTGTGTTTGGAGGGACCACTGGGGTACCAAGACTTCCACTGCACTAATCCCAAGGGAATCTAGCCCTTCTCTCCCAGCTGGGAACCCCTCATCTCTTTGTGTGTCTGTTCCTTATTTGTACAGTGGAGATAATGGTGCTATCCCATCCCATAGGGATTTTGCAGAAGAAATCTATGAATATAGTCCTTGGGATTAGCAGAAAGACTGTGATGATTGGGATCATATAAATACCCAGACAGATCTCTTAGGGAAACAGCTGGTAAAGGTATTGGGAGGGATTTAATTGCCCTCCAAGCAACTAAAATAAGAAAAGTCCATAGTTCTGACTTACTAAGTAAAACTGAATTGTATTGGATTTTATTCTGCTTAAATGAGAAAATCTGCAGATTTTGTAATTAGGTCGTAGAATTCTTTGAGACATTCTGTTGCTTTTACTATCCAATGGTTTACAAAATAGGAGTAATCTGTGAGACCTCTCACAGTGGGTTTAAATAAACCCAGTGCCAATTTATATCAATGGAAAAGGTTGCACCCAACAGTCGTAAGCCTGGAACAGTGAGACCATTAGCACTCTCATTTATGGAGAAATCAGTGCTGAAATATGTGCAGCAGAATTTGTTCGAGATTTAAGGAGGAATTACACAGCCCACTAGTGTTCTTGTCTCTAAAGGTCAGCTGTGGAAACAGATGGTCAGGAGAAACTGGCTAGAAATCTTATTGCAGTGGATATTAGAAATTAATATAATTTTTAAATCAGCAGAACAGAAGGTACAAATATTATGACTTGTGATCACAGCCTGCATTGCTCCTTTTCTACTCTCCTAAGCTCTTCTATACGCTATCCCTGAGTCACTGAGTCAAGTGACCAGATGTGCTTGCTGTGCTGAGACATCCTAAAATCTTGTGGCACCTCTTTTCTCCCTATGGAACCAGGACTGGAGCACCTGAAGCCCCTGGGACCTCAGCTCACTCTTTCTTTCTCTTGGTGGCAGCGTCTCAGGTGAGCAGAGCAGCCCCGGTGAACGCTGCTTGTGATTTGTGTCAGGTGCCAGCACGTGCTGCCTCTGTGGTAGCTGATGCTGTAGAGTACAGGACTGCATCAGCTGCTGGGACTCTCTGTGTGTAGTGTTTATTTGGGCTTCAAAAAGTGTATTTATTAATGCACCCCAGTTCTTTTGGGTTTTTTCTTATGCTGCCATGCACTTTCATTCTATTATCTTGCATTTATCAGAACTGAATTTTTGTTTTGGATAATCAGTCTCTGCTATAATACTGGCATTGTGCTGGTGTTGAACAAATCTTAATTCCATCATTGCTTATTTTCATGACCCATGGAAAACTACAGTGTGTGGATAGTGCTCATTAAACCCTGTCTGCAAGCAATTTACCTTGCTGCTTGTGTCAGTCTTAAGCTTAGTGAGAGTGTAGGACAGAAGAGTTGAGAGGCAACAAAGGAGTAGAGAGGGAGGGATACTTTCAGGCACTGTGAAAAACAAGAGACTTGCGTATCCCATTTTGAGGGCTGAGTCCAGACAGTACATATAGTTGATTAATTACATATCTGCATGATGCCAGACACTGTACAGATGTACTGTATCTTTCTATAAGCCCTCATGGTCAAGGGCCCTTGTATCATCCATTCAAATGGTGTAATCCACTGCACAAGCTGGCACATACAGTTACATAAATATCAGCTGACATT
This sequence comes from Empidonax traillii, assembly GCF_003031625.1. Classification (NCBI taxonomy): domain Eukaryota; kingdom Metazoa; phylum Chordata; class Aves; order Passeriformes; family Tyrannidae; genus Empidonax; species Empidonax traillii. The sequence continues at coordinate 21,047 of NW_020955683.1, forward strand.
TCACATAAATAGGGCCATCAAAGGCAATACAAGTTTTTTTTGACTATAAAATTAGGAAAGTCATGCTTCCAGAAGACACCCTCTTCTGCCAGCAGCTGTTCCCTGAAAGATTTTGCCATGTATAAATTGTGAATATGATGTGGAATCAGAAGTCTCAAAAGCAGGCTGTGCAATTAAGATCAACCCATTTACCCCAGACTTTGACACCCTGTTGTCTATGTGTGTGATGAGTATTTCTGTGGGACAAGGTGTTTAAGAAGATCACTCCTTGAGGGACAGTCGGGGGCCAGGAGCTCGACTTGGTCAGGAACATGTACAGGCTCACGATTTGTGAGGAAGAACTTTAACATGGGCTGGGGAGGCTGAGAAACCATCTGTGTCCGGAGGAGCACTGGATGCAGCTCTGATGAGGGGAGAACAGACACTCTGAACAGTCAGTAATCCCCCTGTTTGAAACTGGGGTGGTTCCTTAATGGGCAACTGCTCTGGCAGGGTCTGCTGTGCCCATCCCATCCCTGCGCTGCCCTGTGAGGCTGAGCGTGCCTCATGCCTCAGTGACTGGCAGAAAAGAGTCGCAGCATGTCCCTCTCTTCAAAGCCTTCTGGGGAACCTTTCACACGCGCCCTATTTCCTCCAGCCCCCTGACAAAGTGGCAGAAACTGAAATCTGATTTACAGCTTCCGTTCGCTTGCCTTAATAGACCAGGGTGTGATACGAGCTCGCACGCCATGCTGCTCATCACATCTGACAGTCCAGACTTGCACCTCCAGGACTAGGAGAGCCACATCCTGCAGCCACTCGCATTATTTCACTCCAGTTAATAATGTCTGTCTGTATGGGAGGTGCTTTTTTTCATGGAGAAGTTAGGAAACACCTCAAGCCATGTGATTTTCTCAGATATTATATTCATTATTTTCTCATCAATGTAATGGTTAGATTCTCCCGTGATACGACAGGAGCACGAACAGAGATTACAGCTGAAAGATCCCCTTTTACAAGAACAAGCCCTATTATCACTGTGTCCTACTCCCTTCTGCGATATTCTGTGGTTTTGACAGAAACTCAGTTTTTGAAATCTTAAAGAACTGTATTAAATACCACTATTGTGCATTTTCACTGTGCATTTGGCTTCCTCTTTCTTATTCTGAAAAGAGAATCCTTGGTTCTGATATAGGATCTGCATAACATGAACAGTAAAGAGAGCAGCAAAGCATCTGGGAGAACCTTTCACAGGTTTTTTTGTTGTATTCTTCCATCCTCCTCCTCTCCTGCTTTAGATTCTCGAAGTGTTCTTCTGCTTGCCACCTAATAAACAACCCTTGTGAAACTCTGGGCTAAATTAAAGTGTTAAATATGCTACTACACCCCTTCTTAACTTTGTTCAGATTTGATCGTTTAGATCTAAAGATAAAATTTCTTTTTCTACCATATACATATATACGCACCACAATGCATTCTAAAAATGAGAAGAAAAAAGGCTGAGGCTTTCACATTACAAGTAAATTTTGGTAGCATTAGCTGAGAAATTGCCCATCCTGCTTTAAGTATTTTATATTTATATAAAAAAATTGTATTTAAATTTATATATATATTTATATTTAGCTATTGTGCTAAAAAAGGTGTTACCATACATGTAGCATGACTGGAAGCATGATACAAAAGAATAGTCAGGCAGGTGTTGCCTATAATTATTTCAGTAATTTGAAATCTTTGAAAATACCCAGGTATTTATATTTGTTACATCTTCTAATTTCTCTTGTAAATAGATCTGTTTACAACACAGAACTGAAAGCATCTGAAAGAAGAAAGAAATTCCCACTCAACTTCCCTCACTTCTATTTCTCCCAGTTTCCACTTACATTTCAAAGTCTACACATTCCTCTGCTTCAGATCCCAACGTTGGAGGCACTAAATTTCCCTTCCAACCCAACACTTCGATTCATTTTCCTTCTGTTTTGAGAAGTAGAAGAGGAGAAAAAAATGTTCCATGTTCTTGGTGGAGAGGTACAGAGTGGATATTATCTAAACTTCCAGTGAATCACAGCTGACAGTGTTGCTATTTCTAGGCCAGAGAATCACTCTTTGAACAAAATGCAATTGCTGTGTCTTTTCAACCTGCGCTTCAGCAGAGTGAAACAGCAGGATTCCCGTACTGTATAATAACTGTCAGAAACAATTTCTGCTCTGTAAGTGAGGTGAAGCAAAATGTCAAAATATTTGAATACATTTCATTGAGGATATCTTCTTTTAAATTAGTGAAGGCTAGAGGAAGAGAATCCTATTCTCTCGCATAATAAATATGCATGGAACAGTGGGGCCAAGTGAATTCTAATAAAGCTGGGTCCTTGCTCGTTAATGTGTTAGAGAACAACAACAATAAAACACAATAATTATTAGTTAAAGAAATGCCAGCATTGGCCTTTTACCAACACTCCTGAACATATAAATTGCAATAAATTTAGACTGTCTGAAGGTGCTGCGGTAATTACCATATTTTATAAAATGCCTTGGGTAGAGGGGAGCAATCACAGGAACCAAGAAGGATCCCAGCCCAAGTGTATATATCTTGTTATTAGTACAGCTGCATTCCTTGGATATCATTAGCCAACTCACATTATCTATGCTTCTACCCAGAGAAGAATGGTAAGGAAAGTGTACTAACAAGACCTCGTACTTCTATAGGGTTTTCTGTCCCAAAGCATCTTATGCAGAAAATGCTTTAGAGTTTGCAAATGCCTAGATTTGAGATGCTTCCAGTAAAATCATCTTGAATTTACAAACAAGTCTCATGCCCAGTGCAAAGCAGCCAGGTGACAGACTTGGGTCCAGGAGTATGGGTGAGCAAAGCACCTAATTCCTATGCTCCAAGAGCTGCCAGTCACAAAATCCTTTCAGACAATTTAATACCATATTCAAGAAAGCTGCAAAGTACCGTAAGAGAGTTGTGACATTGAAAGGCACAGTCTGTATCTGAAGTCCTGCAACAGTGAGGGAATTACATGGAAGCTTCTCAGCAACTCTAACATATGGATCACTCTTACATGCCACAGACAAGTTGGCTCCCTGATTTTCTCTAGTCCCTGCCAGTCTGACGTGGCGCACCAAAGCGATGAGGTAATGGATGCATCCAGCACAGTGTTTCATCCAGCTATAGGCAGTCTAAGGCCATTCAGAGTAAAGTGGAAAAAAGCCTGCCAGAAGCCAAACTGTGTGTTGAGGAAAGGAAAAATTATCCCCAGTCCCTGCAGGTCATCTGTGGAAACTGAAACATCACATTAATGTTAAGTAATGGAAAGGCCAGTGAAATATATATTTGTACAGGTATAATTCTTCCAAGAGAAATATGAATGCCCATAAAAAAACTCCCTCTGGTTTCCTGAGTGAGTGTTCTTGCTGACTGTATTGAAGTGCTGAAATGGCCCCATCATTAAGGTGGTGAGCAGAAATAATAAGCACAATTTATAATGACATGGGCACACACACACACATACACACACAAAGGCAGGAATTCTCTGTGTCAGTGAAAAGAAGACTGGTCCTGAACTGATTTAGGATTCATTAGTTCACAGAGCTCATTATGTCATATCATGAGATAACAGTTCAGTCCTATTTTCAGTTTATTATTGTAACCACTAAAGTGTTGGGTTTTTTCTGTTGACGTTGAAATGTTCACACCCAATAAAGCCTTCTTCTAATAATTTTTTAACTTACTGTTTTTTTAGAAGTTGAGTATCTAATACTGCTGGACTGCTATCTAATACACTGATCTTCCCATAAATTCCTACCCTGCTTGGCATTTTGATCCTTTGCCTATTCAGGATCCTGGAAAAATCCCTCAGGAGGTGATCAGAACAGGTTAATTCAAATTACAATACTGTTTTGCAATAGCAACCAGAAATCTCTTTTAGTAAAAGTATACCTTCATAGAAAAAATATCTAGGTAGCAGGGTTTTCTGCTGAAACTAATATCAGTCAATAGCCTTGTTTAGAAATGTCGACCAAATTTGTTGCATTCCTAACCTCTACTAGTGAAGGAGATTAAGTCTAGTAAATATCTATCTAGATGTTCAGTTATCAGAAAGCATTTTGACAGCAGTCCAGTGGATAATGACAGATTACAACATATTGCGTGTGCTGAACACAGACCCAGTTACACCAATTCTACCAAAATGCATTACTTTTAATACTGAGCTTTTTGTACCTATCCAGTGCATTCCCCCTGTAGTAAAAAGGAGAAAAGAACAGAGTTAATACTTGTTGTTTACACTCTTAAGTTGCCCATGTGATTTTGTTTTGAAGGCAAGTGATAGCAAATAAATATTGTTGTTTTCTTTCAGATAAAAACTTCCTAATTTGTGAGGATTCTGCTTGTTGATGTGATTGCTGGGCTGCATTATTTAAAATAATGTAGCTAGAGATTACAGTTTTCTTTGGTAATACTGAGATAAAATTACAGACCATTTTGCTGGTGATCAGAGGAAGATAATGGCAGCCCTTGGTAATGTACAGTCGTCTGCCAAAATTGCTGAAAAGAAAGAGGAAATTTCATCTAATCCACATAAATTGAGTGTGGGGAATATCAGGCTCTCTGGAAAATGCTTGTTTTAGTTCTGGTGTGTGGCAGGTAGCTATCCAAGATGAAATATGTATCTCAGCTCATCTAACCATAGCAAATGCAGAATGGGTCTCCACTGCGTGTTAGCAAGTATTTTGAGTAAATTCAATAACAGTAATTGCCTCGTTTTCCTCATCGTTTCTTCCTGTTCACCGCTCAGCCTAATCTCTATCTTCTTCTTGTGCTTTCTCACCTTGGGGATAAAGGGTTTGTCACTAATATAGTTTAATACCTCCCTCATTATGAATTTTTGATTGTCTTCTCCATCCCACTAAAACTCTGGCTAATTAAAACCTCATCTGTATACAATATTCCTTGCTTGGTGATTTTTACCTGTTTACACTGTACACATCCTGTAGCTGAGCATGCACCCCACTCACATGCTGGATGGAAAACTTGAAAAAAATGTTAATATGTAACAATTTTGGATTTATAATTTTTTTTTTCTTTAAGATTACCCAGATGTTAGTGATTCCCATCTTACTTCTTCCTTTCCTCTCTGGTCTGTAACAGTGAGCAAATTTAAATAAAAAGGTTGTCTTTCAGTTAACTTTTTAACTCATTTCAGACATATACACACTTTGCTTTTGGAAGAATCAACATGGCATGTATTCAAATGGCTTAAATTCATTGAATAGTCTATTTTTGAGTGTATGAAAGAACATGCTCCTTGGTAAGCATTAGGGAGCATGTCATTTGCAGTTCAGATGTCAGTATTTTTTTGCTGTTACTGAGTCACCAAAGAACAGGCAGAGTTTCCATAAGACTTCTAAAAGCTTAAAATATTTTCGCTTTTGCCTATCTAAAAATGTTGACTGGATTCTGTTTGCCTTTTCCAGAAAATGCTCTACCGAGGAGGAAATCAACCATATAAATGTTTGAAAAGGTAAATGTTTTGACGAAGTCATAATCTCTCTTTATGGTTTTACAAGAAAAAAGTAATACAGACTTGAATGTGGCAATACAAAACACAGTGGAATAAAGATGACTTTGAACAAACATACAAAGAAAATACCGTAGGACGGCTGTTGTCTTTCATGTAGGTTCATAAACCCCAAGTCCCTCTCAGAAGCCAAAGCTAGAGTTGATGAATATAATTGGCTCCACCACAATTTAAATTTCCTGGTTGATGTGATGTAGAAGGTTTGAATCGAATCTATTAAAGCAAGATAGCAGGTTTGGATCAATGTTCTTTCATATTACTGTAACAGTTGAGCATCAAAATTCTTGTAAATATTCCTTGTGTAGTTGCCAGTAATCATCCATGTAAACAACAACTGAATAGCTTTAAAATAAATTTAAATCATGAAATCAGGTCCCATATCTATGCTTCTCACTCATCCTAATCTTTTATTCTTGCCTACAACTGTCTGTGTTTCCTTCATCACTTTTCCTTCAATCTTTATCTAAACAGGCTTTGTTTTGAATGCCAGTCATTCCTCAGGCCTCTGGTCCCCGTAGAGCCTTTCATTAAAGCAACAAATGGAGTGCAACACATGGAAATGGGACTGTAGCTACTGGATCTATAAACTAATTGGAAAACATGTCATGTTGCTTCATGGAAGGAGACTGGGACGAATAGCAATGAGTGGCAAAGTGACACCTGTGTTTTGGCGAAGATAGTGTTTTGTCTGCCTGGGACAGCAAAATCTTAAGGTGGTTGTGTGATAAGGGGCAGCTGAGCTCCCTTCAAGATTATTTCAAGTTCCTTGTTCAGAACACACCTGTGTGGGCAGTGCATGAGAATGCATGCATGAGAAGGGCTGTGACTGTTCTAGCCCAAGAAGGAACATGGTGACAACCTTCAGAGGACAGGAAGCATATGCCAAAAATGTGTCAGTTCCCCAGCAGAGTCCTTAATTTTTAAACTTACTTCCTCACAGAAATATCCTGTGCCTTCTTGTTTGTTTGTTTTGTTGGTTTGGGTTTTTTTTTGGTTGGTTGGTTGGTTTTTTTTGTTTGTTTTTTGTTTTTTGTAAGCCAGCAGAACTAACCACAACTTATTTCTTTCTCATTTTTGTAAAGAAATACGGGATTTTTCTTTTTTTTACTTAAGTCTTTCAAATATTACAATACTCTAGGGATTTGCAGTATGCCCAGAAAAACTGCTTCAGAGATAGACTATTAGAGTGTTTTGGCTAGTGACAGGATTTTCTCTAACCACTTGTTTCTTATATTCCAGCATATGCAGTCACCGAGAAATTATGAGAAGGGACAGAAAACAACAGCCAGCTTTCTGAAAAGTCCTGTGTTCAAAATCTGTTTTGCCATGGGAATGTCATAGTTCTAGGGAATAATTTTTGTTATATATGCCACATATCCAGTGAGCCAAATATCGTATTTCCAGGCACTATGCTCTCTTACAAGAGACCTGGGGTTTGTTCTGGCTCTGAAGAAGCATGAGCAAACCCTTTCCAAAACTTTAGCCATAAGAGGGGCCAAAGTTGAGGTGCAAGAGTGATTCTTGTCACTTGTGTAAGTTTTAACTCATCTAGATGCAAAAGACAGCGGAGAAGGCAAACAAACTCCTCCTTCTAGACAGAGGGTTTTCTCTGTCTGACACAGATACACAAAGAATCAAAGAATCCTAGAACAGTTTGGGTTGGAAGGGACTTTAAAGATCATTTGGTTCCAATTCCCCTGCCATGAGCAGGGACACCTTTTACTAGACCAGGTTGCTCAAAGCCCTTTCAGTACAAAAATTTGTAAGCTACACAAAGACATATTTCTCTAATTGTGACAGGTATTTAACTTGGAAAAAAAATTACTAATGAAAACCAATCCATAATACAGGTATTCTGAAAAGCAGAAAAAGTAGGAAGAAATGGCAACAATACAGAACCATCAGGAATGGCAAAAGACAACTTAGCTATGAAACTGAGAATAAAAATGTCTCTAGAATCTGAAACTGAATATACAGTAGAGCAGCACTTGAAGTAAAAAGAAAGTCTCAGACTCTTTCTGCAGAATTTTGTTGCACACATAATTCAGGAAAAATGAATTCTTCTGAGGCACTTCCTTAATCATGAGATTCTGTCTTACAGGAGAAACGAGACCTAAAAAAATAATTAGGGGCATGGAGTGAATTCATTTACAAGGGAAAAGATAACTAGTTATCTTTGGTAGGTGATGATTAAGAGTGGGAGAGGGATGCATAATAAGAATTTACAAATATTAGAGGCATAAATATACAAAAAGCAGATTATGAATATGCAGTGAAGTATTTTTAAATCCACGGACCAATGTTTGGGCTGTAGGTGACTTATTTGCTAAGGGAAAAAACACATGATATAAAGCCTTTTTCTAGGTAGGTTACCAGTTCATATCTGTCCTGGCATGACATGACTTTATAAGCTAATGACTATTTAGAATTCTGCTTGAAATAAATATATTCTTGTTTCAGGAGAAAGTGTCTTCATTACAGAGGCTGAAGCCTGGACCAGCTCTGCTGCTTGTTGACTCAACAGAGCAGCAATCGGTGCACATAGCCCCTTGCCAGGGCTTCCCAGAGCTTATTGGCATGGGAGGTGGAGGGAGACTTACACCATCCTTGTGCACTTGCACCTTTACTTTGTCCTATGGGAATGCCAAGAACTTATTTGTGATATAATGGGCAGGTATTAAGTGAAACAGAACATGATTTTATAAACCTAGGTTTCTGAAAAAATTGCACTTATATTAAAACCAATGAAAGGGTTTTGCAGGAACAGATTTTCATTTTATGCACTCACATGTTGAGTTATGGATATAAAATTTCAGACAGATGAAAAAAATTATTATGTTTCTCTCTAATATAATCCTAAAGTCTAAGCAGAACGGGAGCTCTGCATTCCCTCTTGGCACCTATATTAGCACTAGGATTTATCAAAAGTGTCTCTGCTTAAGGACTGATCCATCTGCTGCACTGGCCAATGCCTGCTGGACAAAGAAGCACTGCAAAGCCACTACCCTCCTCACTCGCGTCACATCTCCAAATCTGCAAAGTTTTAGCCCATTTTGTTGTGGAATCACAGCTGAATCGCATGTATAGTCTTATAAACTAGGTTTGAAGGGAGAAGGGGTTGAAACTGGGCTCTCCAGTGATCAACCTAGGGATGGAAAGCCTGAGTTAAGAATTAAATCAACGGCCCACCTGAAGTGCATGTACACTAATGCACGCAGTATGGGCAACAAACAAGAGGAGCTGGAAGCCACTGTGCAGCATGAAGGCCATGATGTAGTTGCCATCACAGAAACGTGGTGGGATGACTCGCATGACTGGAGTGCTGCTATGGAAGGCCACAAGTTCTTCAGAAAGAACAGGCAGGGTAGGAGAGGTGGAGGGGTGGCTTTACATGTTGGTGGCTTGACTCTGTTGAACTTGAGGTCAGCAATGATAAGGTTGAGTGCCTGTGGACCAGAATCAGGGGGAAGACCAACAAGGCCGGCATCATCATTGGTGTCTGTTACAGACCGCCCTACCAGGATGATGGGGATGAATTATTCTACAAGCAGCTGGCAGATGTCTTGAAATCGTCAGCCCTTGTCCTTGTGGGTGACTTTAACCTGCCGGATATCTGCTGGGAGCTCAATACTGCAGAGAAGAGGCAGTCTAAGAGGTTCCTGGAGTGTATAGAGGACAATTTCCTTCATCAACTGGTAAATGAACCTACCAGGGGTAAGGCCCCCCTAGACCTGCTGTTTACAAACAGAGAGGGGCTGGTGGGAGATGTAGTGGTTGAAGGTTGCCTGGGAAATAGTGACCATGAAATAATAGAATTTTTAATACTCAGAGATTCAAGGTGAGCCAACAATAAAACCTCTATGCTGGACTTCCGGAGGGCAGATTTTGACCTATTCAGAAGTCTAGTCCAGAGCATACCCTGGGAAACAACCCTTAAAAACAAGGGGGTTCAGGAGGGATGGATGTGCTTCAAGCAGAAAGTTTTGAGTGCACAGGAACAGGCCGTACCGGTGTGTCAAAGGCAAGCCAGGCGTGGAAGGCAACCAGCTTGGTTAAACAGGGAGATTCTGAAGGAAATCAGGGATAAAAAGAGAGTTTACCAACTATGGAAGAAAGGGTTGGCTACTTATGAAGAATTCAGGAAGACAGCTAGATCATGCAGAAAGAAAATCAGGAATGCAAAAGCACAATTTGAAGTTAAATTGGCCACTTCTGTTAGGGATAACAAAAAGTTCTTCTATAAATACATTAATAACAGAAGGAGGGGCAAAGAAAACCTCCATTCTTTGATGGACTTGGAGGGAAACATAGTTAATAGAGATGAAGAGAAGGCTGAGGTACTTAACACCTACTTTGCCTCAGTTTTTACCAGTAAGACAGGTGGCCCTCAAGGCAATTGGCCTCTGGAGCTGGTAGACAGAGATAGGAAACCAAACAGCCCCCTTGTATTCCAGGAGGAAATAGTTGGTGACTTACTGAATCATCTGGATCCTCACAAGTCTATGGGACCAGACGGGATCCATCCTAGGGTAATGAGGGAGCTGGCAGAAGAGCTTGCCAAGCCGCTCTCCATCATCTTCCAACAGTCCTGGCTCACGGGGGAGGTCCCATATGATTGGAAGTTGGCAAATATCACCCCAATCCATAAAAAAGGATGCAAGGTTGACCCTAGTAACTACAGGCCTGTCAGCCTGACCTCGGTGCCTGGCAGAGTTATGGAGCAGATCATCCTGTGCAATCACACAGCAGCTACAGGATGGACA
>NW_020955683.1:32513-165569 GCF_003031625.1 Empidonax traillii
TATAGCCAGGTGGGGGTTGGTCTCTTCTCCCAGGCAACCAACAATAGGACAAGGGGACATGGGCTCAAGCTCTGCCAGGGGAGGTTTAGGTTAGATGTTAGGAAGAAATTCTTTACGGAGAGGGTAATCAGGCATTGGAACGGCCTACCCAGAGAGGTGGTGGATTCACCATCCCTGGAGGTTTTTAAAAAGAGATTGGATGTGCCATGATATAGTAATTGGAGTTGGATCAGGGGTTGGACTTGATGATCTTGGAGGTCTTTTCCTACCCAATCTATTCTATGATTCTATGATTCTGTGATAAGCACATACTGTGCAACCTATATGGAGAGTCAAAAGAAAGGCTAAGAAAAGATAGATCAGCAGTGACAGGTGATCTGGGTGCTTCCAGCAACTTGTGTAAGTGAATTAACATGCTTTGTAAAGCAGACTGGTAAATACCCTCTATAGCAGAAGTAAAAGCTGATTTTTTAGCTTTCTCATATTTGACAAAGGCAATCTGCTGTGTACACCTATACTAATCCAGGTACATGAAATGTCTTTCTCAGAAATGCTGCACATCAATTTGACTTAGAAGGGGCGGGGGGGAACATAAGTCATTTGCTAAATCTGAGAGCACTTCCTTTTGCTGCACCAGAACACATATTGCATTAGGATTCTTTCAAGTAGGTGTTGTTTCACTGAGAAAGGTTCTTGAAACTTAGAGTTTCAGAGAAAATGGATTTGGTAATAATTAAATACATTCTGAGTAGGAATAAGCTTATCTCCTCTAAGAAATATAGTAGTGTATTTAATTTTCCACTTCTCAGGTTCCCTTGCAGACCATAACGTGCATGCTCCTTTTAAGCAGAAATCTCTGCTGGTTTGGGTTTTACTGTCTTTAATCAAATAAATCCCCCCTCCGCCTCCCCCCCATCAATTAAGATGTGAAGAATTAGCACTTAGTGTCATAAAAGCATGTATTCTAATTTCATCTACAATGCACAAATTGAAGACAGAAGGCAATCTGCTCCTCTCATCTTCTGCCCCTCTCTCATTCCCTCCGTCCTTCCATCTGAGTAATACGGTTCAGAGCAGGAAAGGTTAGGATTTCAATACCTATGCGAATGAAGGGTTTTTTTAGTGTGATAAAAGGTCTCCTTTTCTCACAATTTGAAAATTCAGAATAGATTTTTTCATGTCTTGCCCTTGACCATAGTTATGTCTTCTCAGTGTAAAATAGAATCTATCCATATTTGAATTATCTTTATTATTGATAAGAAAAGGTTTTTAGAGGGAAGATGGATGAATACTGGAATCCTTGACGGCAACTGGTACTCAAAGTACAGATTTTTCTGGAATTTCCCCTAACATATCAGGGACTTTTTTTTTTTGGGGGGGGGGGGGGGGGGGGGGGGTGGGGTGGGGTTTTTTATCTTTTTTATCTTTCCACAGAGTTCAGAGAATGGGAAGGTATTATCCCCTGTCCTACTTGTAAGTGAATGACCGTATCTGCTGTCCATGCGGGTTGAAATGAAGCTGCTTTATACTTCTTTTTCAGATCGGTCATTAGGGTTTGAAGACTCACTTTTGTTGCCAGATGCAACAAATTATCTATCTCACTATTGCTTTTCCTCTGCAAAGGTGGCAGCAAACATGGATAGGTGGTATAAAATGGCATACCTGCCCCAACTTGAGAAGGAAGTTGCTTTAGCCGAAGATTTACAGAAGAACATCTCTGCTGGTTTGGGGAGAGGCTGGATGGCTGATAACAATGAGACAAGGGAGTGTTGCTACTCATTTTGCTCTCCATTTTATCAGCATAATAATGCTTGTACTGTTCAAGGCTTCTCTTTCAGTCCTTTTCTGTCAATATATTTCAAACCCAGCACCTAGTGGTACAAGCCAATTAAATCCCAAATTCACTTGTCAGAGCATTCCCTCTATGTGCCTGCCGTGTTCTGGAGCCAAGTTCTTCATTTTCTTGGGTTTAGTCCAAGACAAAACATTAACAATAAATAACGATGAAGATCTGTATGCTGGGAATTAAAACAATATCTATTAAAAGCACTCCACAAAAATGAACTTGAAATGTATGATGTGAAAATTAAATAAAATCTGTAATAATACTAAAGCTCCAAAGAAATAAATGGGATGACTGCTTAGAAAAACTGAAAATGAGGTGCCCAGTGTTTTTAAACTGTTTGGATTTTTGGCAGCTTGCACAGCAAGTAAACGCTTTGAATAAAAAAAAAAAAATCCAAACAACTTTCAATTGCCTTTAAGCATATTTTGGACTCAGTTCTCGGTGTGGACAAATGTCAGTGAGGAGAAGAAATCTGGCTCAAAACTATGAAGTATGAGTATTGAAAAAAACCCTCAAATATGCACAATGTGTGACTTTCTATTATATTTTTAACAACATTTCAAGGTTGAATACATAATTCATGGCGTTTTGGATATCTTGAGAGAAAGTACAGTGTTGTAAAATTTCTGGATCAGCATCTCTTGGCTTGGGAATGGACCCATACCTCTGAAACTTTTTTCAGTTCTCTTAAAACTGTTCTGAATGTGAAAATGCCAATTCTGTGATCCAAAGACCACTTAAAAAAAAAAAAATCTCCTTATTCCAAAGTGTGCTTTGGATCTGCCTGCATTGTGTAAGGAAAGGGATTAATCCCTTATGTGGAACGGGCTATTTAGAAATACCAGGCAACAAAGCAGGGCGCATTTCAGTAATTTCCTCCTTAAGAAAGAGGTAATAATCTCCTTCTAGAAGAGACCACATTCTTTCAGAGAGTTTATTTGTTCTTGTTGGCTGTTTCATCACAGCAGCAGTCACAACAAAACGTGGGGTGGCAGGTACCACCACATGTGGTGGGTACTTTGGTTCAGCATCATATCAAGCCCTGCTTTTAGACTGAGGTTTGGACAACTCTGCCCTGAAGCCACAGGCATCTCCCATGCTGCCCTCACATTTGGTTGGTGTGGCATTCATGATGCTCATCCCTCTGTCTGAGAATAAACTTCTTGAAGCATCTCGAAGGAAATAAACCTTAGGGATCACAAACTTCTGTGGCTTGTGTTTTTTTTTTTTTTTCCATTTGGTTGTTTTGAACCCATTAAATTTTTGCTGTTGAAAATGAAAACTGAATTGTGTAGTTGTACACAGCTCCCAGTGCCTGCAGTGCTGAGGTCAACCCAAGCTAAAACATGAGTTGCCTCTTCAGGCTTACCCTGGGGACAATCACCCTAAAGCCGACCGAAAACAGAGCCCGGTGCAAACACTTGCCTTGCAATCCCTTTCATCCGCACTGAAAGGCTTTTGGCGCAGTGTCAGATGGCATCTCCCAGTCCCGCCAGTGCCTGGCAGGTCTGTTGTCATGCAGGGGCCAGCTGGCTCACCAGGGCACTTCATCCCTCTCCCCCCTCAGCCTCTAAAAGCGTGGTGTCCCCACAGCTGGGGCACCTGCCGCCCTCCTCCCCACAGGGGTCGTGGGGGTTGCTCTTCATCACGATCCGCTCGACAGTTGTCTCTCGACTGGAGATACTCAGGGAGGCCCTTCAGCGCAGGAACCAGCCATGGGATAAAAGCCACATGTTAAATAATAGCTGTTATACTCAATCCTCTGCACACAGAGTCTAAGGCAGAAAAGAAAAGAAGAAAGGGAGAGAGAGTGCTGTGAAAATAAGTAGTGCTCTGTGTGCTTAAGACTTTAACCAAAAAAATGCTGCTAGAAATGAAAATAAAAGAGTAGGTAATGTCCTTACCCTCAGGAATGAAATATTCCTTTAATAACTGGTTTCCTCAGCTACTCTTACAGGAATTTCAGAGTCTTGTGGTCTTGATGTTTTATATATGCTGCTGGTGGACTAAAACGGAACAGGGTCAGTCAAGTCCACCCAAAGACTGTTCCTTCCTTCACGTAATCCTAGCAACAAGTCAGGATCTTGGGGGACTTCAGTCCAACCACGTTCCTCCTCTGGTGGTCCCTGTTCTCCCCAGCAGACCAATTTACAGCTGGGTAATGTTATAAACATCTGGCCAGAGGCTCTTTAATCCAGACCTTGAGGGCAACTGAACCTCCTGGATCTACATTTCCTCTAAATGTGCCTTATTTTCTTCTGGCACCATGATGACAAGCAGGTGCAACATTCTCCAGGGCTCAGTTCTGCACATTGTCCCCTTTCAGGTCACCAAGAGAACAAGCCTTTCTGGGGCAAGAAGGTGATCAACCCGTACTAAGATGGCTTGCTTGACAGCCTTCTAAATAACCTTCTCCCATAAGTACTGTTAGCACTAGGGAGTGCCAAATTAAGAGCAATGTGAAATCTTTGCAAATGGTGACTAAATGATGGAGACAATAACAATGTAAATAACTTGGTAATTTAAATAGCTGGTTTATAAATAAACCAGAGTCAATATATATTCCTGCTGGTCTCTAAAGAAATTAGACCAGTAAATTCCTGTGAATCACAATAAGGAACATATTTTGTGCATTTAAAATAAATCTCCAAGCTGCATGATTAAGTACTTTTAATTATTGTAGAGTGGTACAGGCACAGCTTTATATATTATATCTCTCCAATCAATAACAAAAGAAGTGCTTTGCAGGAACTGATGCTGTACTTCTGCAAGAAAACGAGTTGTACTTCAAAAGAAAAAGTTAAATGTTAACTTTAGTTTGTCCTTGCTAGTCATTTTATTTGACGTGTATTTTAAAATTCAGTTGGTTACTTCATGAAGGATCACAGTGCTTAAAAGAATGTAGTGCACCTTAACCTGAGTAAAAGTTTGGTGGGTTTTGCATTTTAGTTGTAGCTGATAAGGAAAAAAACAGTGCAAAAATAATTTCCTTTGACTTTATAAGCAACATGTATGAAAGCAGAGATAATTTCTCTAAACATCCTTTTATTTAAAAAAATATGAAAGGAACTCTGAAAGGTGGGTATTTGAGGATGGTATTTTATTTTAAAAGAAATGAAAAAATGCTCACAGTAGGCAAAATCCCCAAATGGAGCCTGTAGCCCATTGCATTCAGCGGGTAGCCTGGATTGTTAGCATAATAGTAAAACTCCAACAGTGACACTTGAAGCAAAACTTTATGCATTTTTAAAGACAGCTAAAAAAAAACCACCCTGAATTTGATTCTTGCATTCTTGTTTTCAAACATGCCACTGGAAAAATGAGCCAATATACAGTCTTGGTAACCAATGTTAGCAGAGAGGACTTTGAACAGTTCTGTGCAGCATGAACACTTGAGAGATATTGATTCCATTCAAGGTCACTGTAGACCTGTTTTTCAGAAAACCCCCCTTGCTTATAGGTAGTTTTATGTTTAGATAACCACATCTGTCCTTCTGTGCCCCTTTGGGTTCATTCTTTTTCTTTGCTGTCATTCCTAAAACAAGTCTCTTGCTCCTCCTTATCTGAGCAAGTAGTGATTATGCTACCAGAAAGGAAGAGCATCCTCTAAAAATGCTTTAGTGGCTGGCATACTCACAGGAGCATTGAGCTAAAGTCACTGCTGACCATGCTCAGGGGACCTGGATGTATGCTTGGGGCTGGTAGCAGAGCTTGACCCAGACATGTGGGAGGGAGGCTCATCTCCAGACCTGGAGCTACAGTGCTAAACTTCTCTTAGTGATACAGGGCTTTTTTCCTCAGAAGGAAGAGCTGCTTACAGCCAGTAGTGGAGCCCACAGCCAGGAGTGCTTGCTTTGCTCATGATATCAGCATGTATTTTGTCTAGGAAACAGCCACTATTAGCTATTCATTGTGTCGTTTCACACTTCAGGTGTCTCTCAGGCTCCAGCTGTTTTGTGGATTACTCCAAACCTATTGGAAATGGGCATCAGCTCAAGATGGCTTCACAGATATTTTCTCCATTTAACCATCATAGAATATTTCAGCACCTACTTTCTCATCTTAGTCGTGTTTAGCACATCTGGTAAAATTGTTGCCTTTGTAACAGCTGACATTTCAATGGCACCCCTGCACCAGGGCATCCAGCGAACCTTGTGGAAAGTGTCCACCTGCCCTCAGGGCAGCAGTTATCAGTGGTTCCTCAACTGCACCGTGCAGCATCCAGCCCGTGCTGGGCAGAATGGAATATGCAATTTTATATTGACCCCAGGCCTAACAGTATCCTGGGAAGAAGTTCTTGATAATTTTAATTACTGTAGCAATTTAGGAAAAATTCTCTCTATTAGACCTCATTTTAGTGTAGCATCTTCTCAATGCTGCCCTGAATAGCAAACAGCTGTGAAGAGGTGTCCTCTGCCCAGCCTCTCCTACCAGCTCTACCCCTGCTGTCCCTCTCCTCCCACAGGGCTCTGCTTGACATGACACAGTCCTCCCAGGAATGGGAAAGGGGTCTCCCATGGAAAAAGGGCAATAGGTATTCAAAATATTCAGATAGTTGCTCTGAATTTCTCTATTACCTGTGCCTATATTAAAATGCCCTGCCCACGTACTCTGCCAGTCAGGGAGGTACTACTTCTCATCAGAGGGACAGCAGTAAAGCAGCACTTTCCCCAAGAACAGCTTGGGTTTGGCTGTGGGAGGGAAGGGCATTGATTTCAGAAGATGTATCAGGATGTCCACAGGAGTGCTTTCCCAGCCCAGTGCATCAATCCTCCCTGTCTGATAGATATGGATGCACTGCTTCCGAGTGAAAGAGAATTATCTCCCGAACAGCGGTGCTTGCTGCAGCTCTCTTTCTTTGCCTACACACCCTGCCAGCCAAACTGCTCACAGAATGAGACTGTTTGGTTGACAAGAGTCACTGTGATCACAGTCCAAGGCAGCGTGTTCCCCCTTCGCAGGAAGTCGTGGGTTAAAGTACAATTGACCTTCAAAATCCACCAGCACACAGTGCTTTGCTGAAGGGAAATGCAAGCCTAATTTATGAATGGGGCAACTCATCATCAGCATTTTAATGAATAAACGATGTGCCCATTCATTATTTTTCCATTTCCAAGTGTTAATAAACAGCCTGGTGATAATTAACTGAAATTCTACTTTTATAGAAAAGTGGCACTTCATAAATATCAAATTGTGCTATTATCGTACATATCTACTGGGTTTCCATGAATATATGAATTCGGCAATTACCTTTGGAATGTTTGCTAAAACGTAAAAGCAGGTTAGCGAAGAGGAGGAAAGTCATACAGCAATTAAAATTTGAGAAACAAATAAAACGTCCTCCCGATTCAAGAATTCAATGACAGTAAACAGGGCAACGCAATCAGGAAGGAAAGCCCTGTCCTAATCAGCAGAGGTGATTTTTCACATAACTTGAGATGTGGCTGAATGAGCGGTGGTGAAAACTGCCTGCAATCAGCTGAGTGAGGCTTTAAGGCATCTGAAATTCTTGCTCAAGGCAGCGGAGCCTGGAGCTGCATGATTATATCAGAAGGGCAGCTCTCTATTTTAGAGTTTAAACAAAAGCCCCCAAATTTTTGAGCCTTCCTAAAAATTACTCTGAAAAAAAAAAAAAAAAAAAAAAAGGACTGACCTTTACCAGGGCTGGGCTCTGCACATCACTGGCGGAGGTGTGAACTGCATCTCTCATCTCAATGAGATGCTAATTTCCATACTCTCTTTCTGCAGAGACTCATCAGGTCCTGCTGGAGCGGGAGGCTGTGGGAGCAGGGTGTAAGTGGGGAATGGGACACCCAGGATGCAGCAGGACCAGCTTTGTTCAGCTGAGCCCGGTGCAGCACGTTGCCTGGCTGACCAGCTGGGTGAAACACTGAGGCCCTCATTCCTCAGTTTGGTTAGTTCAGCATCTCCATCATCACGTGGGGCAGTGGGGCACACCTACGAAACTAGTGACTAGTGTCTAGTGGCATCGGGGCAGAGACATGTTGGACCAGACATGTTGGACTAGTGGGGTAGGGCTGGAATTCAACGTTTGTTGCTCCTTCACATTGCAAAGAGGTGTCATGACCTCCCTGGGGACAGTGCTCCTTCACTGAGAGGGAAAAAAATGGACTCTCCCACTCCCAGACAGGATAGATGGGAAGAGGGAATTCTGTTTTTTCAGACATGCTGTGTGGCTTACATTGTTATTTGAGCTGCAAACCCAAATTCTGGCTCTGGGGTGCAGGACAACGAGTACAGAGACTCCCACCTGCTCTGTACTTACATGCACAGATCGAGCAGGACCATGCTATGGAAAGACAGCAACTGTGGACCACTGGCCTGTGTGCAGCGGTTATCCACCAGCCTGGGCGAGGAGATTGTCTTGCCCACAGCAGGTGACACTGTTGATTCATGGCTCAGCCAGCCCTGGTTGCTTAGCTATGCAGCTGCCATCCCCTGACTTCCCACATCTCCATACAGTTCCTGAAGCCAAGACTACTCCAGCAAGGGAATGCACTGGGCCTAGAAGGGCAACTTCCTTTGATGAGGACCTTTCAAACCTCTTTGACCTGACCTCACTGACAAAAGAGCCCTTCAAAGAAGATGAACTGTTTCATGTGGCAGCAATTTCTCATGTCAATCAAAAAGATTTTTTTCTTACAGCAACAACTCTCTATCCTTTCCCCACAAAATTATTCATTTTAATACAGCTATCCTCCTCTCTACAGTGAACACCCTTGGGTAGCATCTTCCAGTGTCTCACAGACACACTCTTCATTTCAAATTTTCATATTTTATTTTCTTTCAAAAAGGGGGAAAGAGAATGAACTGAGCTTTCTTTGATTAAGATTCTTCTTTTGCATTTTTAAAACACACATCTTCTAAAGAGCAAATTTCTGTATAAGATCTGGTGGTCTTCTGAATATCTTTTAAGAAATAGATGCTCAACTTCCTTTTTTATTTTTTTTAATGATAGAATATTTGACCTGTTGGCCTCAAATTTTTAAGTCAGTTTTCTCCCTTAAAATATTGCTGCAGCAGTGTTTGAACTTCTATGACATTGGGAGATACAAGTCAAACAAATATTTCTGATGTTGAAGTAACTACTAAACTTCAATGTGGATCCATAACCTTGAACCCTTTTTTTGCCAGGAAGGAAGTAATATGGATCCACAACCCAGAGGAAGCCATAAAAGCTGCTTAAAATGGCCTACAATAGACTTTAAGCACATAAAATTGTACTGCATTGAAAGTCCATTCTCTCACATTCCTCCCAGGCTCAGAGGGAGCCTCAACCTCCTCTGTGACTCTGGTAACCTCTGTATCTTTGGGAAGGAGAGGTTTCCTTTCCAATGATATAAAGCATCTGTCCTGATCCTTGAGCAGGAATTACAAAAGAAATTATCTAGTAAATTAGTCTGGAAGAAAAGCCTTTATCTGTTTAGAGGTTTGGAACATCTCAAGAGCATCAGCAGAGATGGATGGATGGTCAGGGAGTCAATGAGGTGGTCAAATACACAGGCATGATTTAGTCATATTGTCCTTCCTTGCAGTTCCACGCTGTGCCATATGGCTGTCATTACCCTAAATGCGTGATATGTATGGATGTTGAACATGTTCATAAACAAAACTATGTGCAATGCTTGCAGTTAGGACCATATAGACATTTTCACCTTCTCACCTGCTTCTAATTAACTCTTCCTTTGCAACTGCCAGCACTTTCTCAGTTCTGTATTTATTTCTTTATCCATCTATGTGGAAAGTTAGTTAGCTTAGTAATTTTTAAGAACCTTATAAAAACCTAACGCTTTTTAAAATGAGGCTAAATTTGTCAAAACAAACATAAACTGGACATTTTTGAGAAAGAGGATGTGTAGGAGAGCAAAATCTGCTTCCTGTCAGCTGATGGAAATTAGCTGTGACTTGAAAAAATGTTAAGGGTTTTTTTTGAAATGTCCTTTTTTTGTCATGCTCTTTGCATTTAATAATGTGCTGTGATCACAGTCTAGTGGTTCTGTGGGAATGCCTAGTGTAGGAGTATATAAATCACACCCTGCTTTTCTCAATGGCTATTGGAGCTGTATGGAAATCTTTCCGATAAGCTGCCAGAGAGATGCTTGTCAATGCTAGTGTCCAAGTTTTATCTGTGCAACTCAGGAAATTTATCCATAAAACTCAGGAAATTTTACATTAAATGAGGCAGAAAGTTTGATCTCAGGTTGTACCTCCTGGTGCTAACAAATCTATGTATGTGGCAGAGTAGGTCTATTCCCGTCATTCAAAAGAAATAAAAAAAACATCCTTAGGAATTCTCTTAGAAGATTATTAACATAGTAAAATTAAAGTTCCAAAGTCAGGGAAAAAGGGTAAAAGTATCAACTAAACTTTAATTCTGATCTCTGACTTCGACTTTCAATTATGCCATCAAGCAGTTCTGTGCAGAATCCCAGGTTGCTGTGAATGCTGAAACCTGATTATTCCTCACATTGTATCTGTCTCAGTTATCCCCAAACACTGTGCGAGAAAAGAGCGGGAGCCTCATGACTCCAAAGTCATAGTTAAAATGAGGAATATGGCTACAAGCCAAGGTCTGGACTGAGCTATACATGCAGCTGCAGTTCTTTTAGAGGGCAGCATTACTTTCCTATGGCATACAGCTGGATGAGGGAAACCGAGGCTGTTTTAATTGTTAGCCTTTATTTCTGTGGATTTTACATTATGCCAGAATTCAGCTAATCTGATTATTTCTTTAAAGGGAAAATGAGCTTTTGAGAGATGCTGTAACCGAGAATTTTGATAAGAGCTGTTTGCTGTAGCTCTCATTTGGAGAAGTAGATACAGGACAGGAATTCTGATAAAGTTTTCCAGTTCTGCAAGAAAAAAAAAAAGGACTTAAACTTCTATGTCTCAATTGCTCATAACGTCTTTAATCCACTGATGATTGATGTAAACAAGTTTTACTGACTGCAGCTCACAGATACGTGAGCCTATTAGAAACTGTGAAAAGCAGCATCTGCAAAGGGAAGAAGGATCCAAGGCAATGCTGTGCTGGAGATTTCCTCGTGGAGGAGCTCAGTGGCAGGAGCCTGAGCCTAGCAGATATCTGCGGGGTTTGTTTGCCAGCTGGCCAAGCAGGAGGTGCTCACTGGCCAGACAGCCGGCACCCTCATCCCTTGGGACTGGCCAGGGCACATGCTGTCGCTGAGGTGGCACAGGGAATGGAAGAGAGATGGCAGTGCTGCAGGAGGACAAGGGTATGAGGGGAAGAAGCTGTGGGAGGGTATCGAGTGCATAGGGAACACGGTGAGGATTTGGGGTGGCTGGTGGGGAGGAGTGGAACAGGAATATAGGACACAGTTTCATAGTAAACTAGGCTTCATTAACGATGCAGCTCTTAGAACTGCTTGTTTTCTAACTTGCAAAGAGTCTGTCAAGTGCTGCCTCTTTTTCTCCTCATTACTGTGTTCTTTTCTTTACTGCCATCCCATGCTGTGACTTTGATTCTCTGCTCTGAGTCACAACATATCCATTGCCACTTTATATTTTGAAATGCCTTCACATCAGCATTAATATAAGAACGCACTTTGGTGCAATAATTGTATCCAGTTATTGATCACATAATCAATAGTGCAGAGTTGGTTGAACCTTTGCTGCCATTTAAATCAAAAAATTAACCAAAGCAGTAAGAACCTAAATGCATAGATCTGTAAATGGTCCTAATAGTTGCTTCATATTAAACAGAAAAAGGGACTTCAATTTGGGGGGTTTTCCCTCCCAGTTTTATACAAAGCTGCCAGATAAGATGATTTAATCCTTTTGTTCATCTCTTGAGCAACCCCAGGATTAGGCACAAATTACCCCAAGTGTCAGCCTGGGCTCCTGGAAAGTGGCGGGCAGCTGCGTGGGGAACTGTGGGACATGTCGCGCCTGGATTGCACTGGCAGAGTGATCCAGGAGCCACAGTCACATGTCACACCCCATGGACATTTTTGTGAGACTGGCGCTTGCTCTCAAAACAAAGATCAAGTTGTCACAGGCTGTGTCTGTGCTGCTAAATAACACTGGGCTAGGGAGCAAGCCTGACTGCTGGCCATCTAGGCTACTTAGCTATTAGCTGTTAGCTCACATATCAGGGCAGTCTTGATATGTGCCGACTTCTCTCCCTCAGGGAGCACCAGGATGCAGCTGGCGCAATCAGGGAGGGCACACCAGGTTTTGCCACCTCTGTCCTGCAGGCATCCAGGATGCTCTCTTCAAAGTCTCATCCCACGCAGTTGCAACGCAGTGCCTGGGGTTCCTGCTAGAAAAACATCACCGTCATGGTCTGCAACCCTTATGATTCAGTGCCAAATACAGCAATGACAAATACAGAATGTCACATTTATATCACAGGCCTGTGGGAGCATCCTGCAGGGCCCAAGGGGGAGCCAGAGCCTAGTGATATGCAGCTGGTAAGGCTGTGCCTTTCTGAGCCACGGAGCTAGAGAACAGCTCCTGGACCCATTTAGTTTAGCAGTACAGATACAGCTGCTGTGACCAGGAGTGCAAATATCTCAGGTGGAGGTGCTTCTGCAAGGGCACATGAAGTGTATGGTGATGCACTGAGCCCTCTCATACCATTTGCAAAGGTGTCTGAGCTTTACATTTATTTAAGCCAGCAGCCTTTCAGTAAGGAATGTTGATTTCTTAAAGGAACTTAATTATTCTCAGCACTATGGAAACTAAGACCTTTCCCAGAACCTTACACAAGGCATCTAGAAACTAAGGAGCCTCAGCTCATAGGTTACTTTTGAAATTCTTGGTCTGAACCTTTGGCTCACTGAATCCAAAGAATGACTTGAATTGGAAGGGACCTTAAAGTTCATCTAGTTCCAACTCCCCACCAGCACTGGCAGGGATGCCACCCACTACACCAGGTTGTTCAAAGCCCCATGCAGCCTTGAACACTTCCAGGGATGAGGCACCCACAGCTTCTCTGGACAACCTTTTCAAGTGCCTCGCTCCTCCTCTTCCTCTCCCCTCTCCTCTTTCATGATACCTTATTATATGTAACAGTGTCTTAGTGCTCTACTTTCTCCAAAGGCCTGATTCAGTTCTGGCTCATTCCAGTATAGGAGAATTATTCCCACTAATGCTAAATGCGTTTCATTAATGTACAGTTTCAGCACCAATGCACATGAAATTGGAAGCAGACAGATGGAGTTTCAGGGGTCAAAAGGAAATCTCACTGACACTGGTACTCACCTCCCTCTATTGCTGCCAAACTGGCATGCAAGAGCGTGCAATATTGTTTTGCACCCTTTGCAGGGTGTATTGGCTGTGACGGACATGTGTACATTCTTAAAACACCTCAGTGCTTTGAAGTCTACTTGTTTGTATGGAGTGCTTTAGGAAGGCTGTGTTTTTAAAAGGGTGACTAAAGATATTTGAGAAAACAGAAAACAATGCACTGCTTTGCTCCCTTCAAGTCTTCTTTTTATATAACAGAGACAAGACTGTATTTGTTCACCAAAGCCATCTCTGCACTGTGAGCATCGCACCCACAATTCAGGCTTTATGGTGTCATATTTTCAACTGAGACCTTGTCCTGGTTATGGACTCTTTCTTCTCATTCCATCCTTACCCCATCCTTAGGGTCAGCTGCACTGGGGCAGGCAGTTCACAGCTGCACCCCAGGCAGGGAAGCTCCCAGATTCCCCTCTCAGATATCTCTCTCATCTCTTGGCCTCTCATCCCAGAGCTGCATGAGTTTTCAGAAATTCATCTTTATTTTAAAGTCAAAGGGACAAACCTATAACTCAGACGTGAATTTAATGTACAACATAAATGTAAACAGTAAGTATAACAGAGAAGCTCAAAGTCTGAGTTTTAATGATGATGATGATGATGATGACCTGAAACATTTTATATGTGTGCTTTTAAAACCATAAGCAGACCATAAGTGGTCCTCCCCTACTGGTTCACAGATCTCTTTGAAATGTGACTGCAGCATCTGTTGGCAATGTTGTCTACATATATGTGAGCTTTGTTTTTTCATGCATATTCATGTGGTAGGTCATTTAAACACAGCATAAACAATAACAGGCCAAGGACTATGTCTGAGGGACCCCAACAGGACTAGGCTGAAAAGAAGATTTAGTGCTTCTAGTAACAATATTTTGTTGGCAATTTGACAGCTTTGACCTAAGCCAAGTGACAGCGTTAGGTGATACACAGTGTGCTGACAACTTATTACATAAAGTATCATGGTTGGCTGTCAGAAGCTTTCTTGGAATCCAGAAATATAGCCCTGGCCAATTTTTATGGCAGTGAAAATGTGTTCAGTAATTTCTACTAAGGCAGCTGTTGAGTGGCTGAAAGACAAGACTGATGGAGAGTTATTTGATAACAACAAGTTGTCCACCTGCAATGGGTCAGGTTTATCCACATGGTTTTGTAACCTTCTCGGTAGTGACTCGGACATTACAATACAGTCCAGAAAATTCCCTTTTCATTCTGGGGGAAAACATAATCCCAGGAAAAAATAACTGGCTAGCTATTTATTTTTTAATCTAAAAATTAATTGGGAAGTAGTAGCAGTTCATGGGAATAATATAAGCAGTTGAATTCTGTGCCTCAGAAACACAGGGCACCTTATTCCTTGAAACTGTAAGGACCAGTGAACATTGCTCACCATTGTACACCCCTGGGAAGCTTTAGGATGTTAGCAGAGGCAAGAATTCGGCAGACCCACAGGTCTGGATTTTTAGTGATGATTTGAAAATAGTCATATTCTTTTTCAGAAGCTTTGCTTGCAATAATAAAGAGATGATTCTTAAACTATGTCATGCAATTTTGTGAGGAGAAGGATTGATATGACATGAATGGACACTTTTGGACAGCAAAAACCCTCAGTAACTTTTCTGAGCATCTGTCCATTTTGCCTCTGATAAGGGAGGGGATCAGCACATGTCCAAGTAGTTGGAAGGAAATGAAGTGTTTTGAGGGGGCAGAGAGCTGCATTGCAGTGTGTAAGTCAGCTGGCACATGACTCACATACTCACCAGCTCCGGTGTCCTACCAGGTGTGTTCAGATCTGTTTTTCTGGTTTGTTTTTTTTAATGTTGCTTTTACTACAGTGGTAGCATTCTCTGAGTTACAAAGGTTCCCATTTACATTTTAAATGTAAATCAAGCATAGCATAATAGACACATATTATGATTTATAAACCTTAATCTTGTTTTGACCAACACAGCAGTTGCTCTTGTAGAAAAAGAACATGAGCCTAGGGAGTTTATTAGGTTAGTTTGCTTTGGGCTGGGGAAAAAACCCAGGAGGATCCACTGCCCAGGAATGCATCAACAGGCAGCTGGTCTCCAGATATCTGTGCTTCAACCTGGCTGGTGGGATGCAGTGGGGAAGCAAAGCAAGACAAGGTGCAACATAAAGGAAGGCACTGTGGTTACTGGCAATAGCCTTTCCTTTATGTGATGCCAACCCATCTCGGTATAGCCAGATAGAACGAACAGGTACAACGAAGCAACCACAAACAACTGTTTTTAACTGCCTGCACATGATCAGACACACAGAGCCCTTGTTCTGGCATGTCTAGCACAGTCTTAATTAAGAAAGTCAGGAGCTGAAGTCGAAAATACAGTGTCACATTTCCCATAATGTGCAAATTGATGATTTTGTACAGTCAGCGCTGACAAAAATCTTCCGTTCCTCCAAGTTCAAAGTAACTGTTGAATATACAGATGGGCCATATCTACACCTTTCCCCTCACAGCAAAAAGTGCTTTAGATGATTAAGAATTTAAACTGTATTATGAACGAGAACCTCGGCTGTTTTAAAGAATAAGGGTTTCCTTAGAAACAGTGCAAAGTAGTTTAGGAGCAGACGTTTATGAGGGCGAATATGTACACCATCAATTAACACCTTGTTTCTTTCACAAGTTCAGTTATATTTACAACACTGCTATGAAGCAGTGAAAGCAGACAGTTTTGTATGTGCATCAGGGCTGTGAAAGATAGACTCTGCGCTACCAGACAAACAGGGATTCACACCATATGGCTGGTTCAGGAGTTTTGACCGATTTAGAACAAATGCATAGTAATTTCCCACCGGGGTCGGGTTAGGATGAATATTAATACAGATCAGAAATGACAAACAGAGAAATGGACAAAGATTGCCCCTGGATTACATTCCCTGCTTCAGCCTTACAATAGGCTTTAAAGCTGTTTTCTTGGCAAAGTCAGTGGTTTGCACCTGATTTCCATGGTACTTTATTTACATCAGGTCCCTGTAAAATCCCACCAAATGTTTCCGGTTCCAAGCGGCAGATCATCGGCTGCAATTTGACATCCAGAAGAGTTCACAGGCTGAACATATTTAAAAAGCAGCCAAACAAGCCAAGAGCTCAACAGCTAACAATGTTGAGGAAGCTGTAAACACTGAGCTTGGCATTGACAAACACTGTTGTCATTTCTACCTTTAGTGCTGGTTTTATCCAGAGATGGTTTTATACACAGAGCTGGAATACCAGCACATTGCACCTACCTATCCTGTGAGGCTGCAGAACTAATACATTACAAATAACATAGCAGTTCAGCTGACAAGCAGAAGAGTAAACTATTGTGGACTCAGATGGCATGAAATTAACCCTAGTTTTATCTTGCTTTCACTGAAGGAGATTTATTCCCCTTCTTTGCACAAAGATAATTCAGAAGATAGTTTATAATTGCCTATGTGAGTGTCATCAATTCAATTTCTGATCAGCTTGTGTAGTGAAAGTAATGAATAACTCAGTTTGAGCCAAAACTCGAATTCTGTATTTGGTGCTAAAATGGACATTTTGAGTCATAGTCCTCCCTCTCCCTTGTTTCAGAAACACAGCACCACATTCAGCGCCATGGAAAGCAAAGGTGTTGCCATTGAAAGTACTGTTCTTCAGCTTCTGCAAGATGCTACAGATGATGGCTAAACAGGGTTGTGTCCCAGGAGCCAGGTGGATCTGATCTGCATGCTCACCACCTGCAGGAACATAACAGTATAAGCCCCTTCTATGCTTAGGGTACGTTGATCCTCTCTACAGACAGATTCTGTTTTCAGCTGACAAGCTGCAACCATGTGAGTGGAAATTTTTCATGCAGTGGCTTATTTCAGGATGGCTGAGCTGAAAGAATTCAATTAAAAATGACTCAGCTGATTCTGAGGACAAGTTAGTAGAATGACTGTCTCCCTATGTTAACCCCCCCCCCCCCCATTTATTTGAGGAACTCTCTAATGCAAATGCTCTGGAGTGATGCCTTCAAATTTGGCAGGATGTGTGACTTTTCTACACAAGATTTGCTTTTTGCAATTAATCTGAATATTCTCATGCAAAATCTTTTAAAAGCTGTAATTAATTCATGCCCTCTAATATACAAGTCTGGATTTATGAAACTGAATTGTTAAGCATGTTGACATGGGCATTTCCTTATGACTTCTTAATTTTCTTTTTTATTCATTCTCTATTTGGATTTTGGGTACCACTGAGTAAGAGCATTCATGTTACGTACATTTTACTTGCGAAGAGAATATATCAAAGACTATTAAGCTATGAATTAAAAATTTAGGCAATAGTTTAATCTCCCCTCGTCCACCCAATGTGCATAAGAAATTGGGTGAAGAAGACCAATTCTCTCAGTAACTATGTGCAGTTAAATTTATTTTCCGTTGTTTGGCATGCTTTATTTTCTATATGTTGTTGTATTTTCTAAATGTTGTTCATGCTCTGGTCCAAAGACAAATTTTCTGACTTTCTCCTGACTCGTGAGATGCTCGTCATGGGTGTATCTTTGTATTCCAAACACAAACTTAATTTTTGCAACACTTATGTTTTAGAGTCTGATCTTCCTGCCTTTGAAATACTCTCATTAAGAAGACTGCTTACACATTAACAAAATCAGAAAACAGAAGAGGTCTAAAATTCAAGTCCTCAGAAAAAATGTCTGTACCGGGTTTAGATGCCAAAATGAAAGGCAGTCCTGAGAGACTTACATTTACTACAATATATGGGGAAAAAATAAAAAACATGACCAAGCTACAGTTTCTTTTGAGGTACTGAAGAATCATTCCTTAAGAATAAATGCACAGAAAGGGCCTCCTGCTGAACGGGATCTATGCAACTGCATCTTCTGACCCTTTGCAAACACGAGACCTCAGCTCAGAAAAAAAATATAGTAGGCTTAAAAATCTGAGCAGCCTATCCCAGTCCATCTGAGACAGACTCTGTGAACCGCAGGACTCGCTTTTCATCAGCGAGGCCAGCGTTCACCTCCTGAACGTTTCAATCAGCCCGCTGGCAGATGTGCTCCCGTACAAGCCTGCATGCTCTCCCCCACCCCGGTGCTCCCGGCATTGTTTGGCAGCGCCACGGCAGAAGCGAGACAAAGATAAATGGAAGTGCAAAAGCTGTATTTACACAGCACTTAAACATACTGTAGGCTGGAGATTGAAGGGCGGCTTGCTGATAGGTGACACTGTAGGTTTCAATAGAGAGCACGCCTCATTCAGGACATGTGGCCCCCGTGACTTTACTCGAGGGTTGTTGTTTCACCTGAAAAACATTTCTTTTTGTGGGGAAAAATCCAGACAATAGTGAAGTTTGATCCCTGATCAAATAGTAAAGCAGGAGCATTGTTCTCCCAGAAATGTTCTTCAACTATTCAAAGATCATCGAAATCTAAATATGAAATAAGTATGAAAAGGAGCATGCATTGGAAATAGAGAACCAAAAAAAAAAAAAAAAATTACTTTAAAATGCGCTGATTTTGCTTCATAAGCCAATAACACAAAGCAAGAATAGAAGTACTACATTAATTTTTCATCATTTGCCATTCAAATAATAACTCCATTTGGCACACCTTTAGACATTAGTCTTACACTTCACAGGGTGTTAATATTATAGCTAGAAGAACATGAAGCTGCAAGAAGTATTTATAACAAAAGAGATTTTCACCAAGGTAGGTCTATTTTCAAACTCCCATTACACAGACAAAAACTGGAGTAAACTTCCAACATTTTAAAGACTGTCAATCCATTTTTATCATATGACGACTTTGGAATTTTATATTGAAGACTGGCATAAAGGAGATATCAAGAGATATTACAAGATATGTCTTTAATGAACAATACTTTACTACATAGATATGAAGAAATTGCCACACTTACCACATCTCCATTCAAGAAATCCTTTGTTCTGTTGTGAGTCACTGACAAAGAACACGGAGTATGAATGGCAATAAACACAGTGGTACAAAATAATAAATTTTCATTGTAAAGGATTATTTTAACCAGGTCTTCTTGGCTGGTGAATAGAATATTTATGGCAATAGGGCAGTCAAAATCTTGACGTTACTGTTCTGCGAGCACAAGGGATGAAGGACTGTTAAAGTTACCAGCATCTCTGCTAGACATTAAATACAGAAAGGTACGTGGGTCATGTCTGCCTGTTGTACAACTAGTGCCTGAGCACCTTGAAGAGATGTATCAGTTGTTCCACCACAGCAGATTAGGTGGGATTCAGCTGCCTGGATGTTCCCTGCAGGAAAGTGTGTAGAGGTTAGTGGGGATGCTGGCCAGAGTTGTGGAGTGTTATTTTTTCTCAAAAGCTGGTTCTGATTCTCAGAGGATTTATTCCTCCTAAGACTTCATCCCTTTGGGGTTGGGGGAATGACTATGGAGAGGTATGCTGCTCTCCCTTCATATGCTGGGGGTTACAGCCCCTTTGGCTCCTGCTGTTCCCTTTTGCCCAGGAAACGGTGCCTGCCTTATTGTAATGCAAAGTAATTCAGCAGAAATAAAAGTAAAATACTTTAACCAGATGAAATTTAAATAGTATAAAATCGTGATTTGTGAAGCAAAACTGCTGAATGAGTAAAAGAAAAAGGAGCATGAAACATTTCACATCAGTTTTCCCATTTCAAAAGGCTTGCCTGTAGAATGACCCATGCAGCATTCTTCAGGCTTTAATTAATTAAAAGCAGGGAGAAAGTTAGGATTTTGGCACAGGATAAATATTCCAGACTTGAACAGAAGATGTTGCTTTAATGACCTGGACACTATCCAGGAAGTATGCAAAGGCTAGCAGACACTTCTGACAGCTAATATATCTGATAAAAAAGAGCATTCTGGCCAATTAAAGAACTGGAGTAGAAATAATGGTTTGTCACCAAGTGTGTAACTGAGGCCAATTGGTCTAGATTAACCAATGGGTTATCCTTTGTAAGTGAATTTAAAGGTCACAATGAGCTGTCTGGGTAGGTAAAAGATAAAAATGTTAAATTAATATGGTGGCAAAAGATTTTCAAATGTGAGACATGGAGATAAAAATTAGATTTGCAAATCATGCAAAATCACCTGGAGTGGACTAAGCAAATTGCTCTTATGGCAGAAGGTCATTAAGAAAAAGTGTGAGTAAAAGTATGAATTTCTATCCACTGTAGAAAGCAGAAGCTTTTGTTAAGTGTTCATAGACAAATGTACTCCTGAAGGACTTTATTATAAACGAACAGCTGGGTGCATATACTTCTCTATTCTTGGGGCAAGTGAGGTGGTGCTGGTTTAGGGCAATCTAGTTTCCTCCTTCTGCAGTAAAATAACTGGTTATATCATTGATAGCTGACCTATTTGATACAACTTGACGATAAAGAGATTATCTCTAATCTAGCTGTAAATGTTATCATTTCCATATTGCAGAATGTCCTTTGTAATCCCGTTGAAGAGGATCTTCTTTAAAATCTTCCATTCCACGGAGAGGCAAAGCCTGACACTGACTCTGGACAAAGATGGTCATGGACTTCAGGATCCCTACAAGACCTATAGGAAGCTCAAGGGTGTTCGTGGGGATGGAACTTTGATGTCCCTCGTTTGGCTACGGCAGCTTTGTGACAAAGCAGAGTCATGTTGCCAGAGTATCCCAAACTATAACCAGGTATCCTGGGAGAGAACTGAAACCAAAAGCTTCCACTCAATGCTGGGAGGTGACATCTGTTCCTCCCAGCCTTACCCTTGACCTTCCCCTTGCTCAGTCCTGCTTTTTCCTTACAGACTGACATGGGTGGGGTGTGAGTGGCCACTAATGGGATGAAAGGATGGTTACACAGTAAATGACTGTCTGTCTTCCCAAATGTGATAGAGCCTATCTAGACCCACTGTGATACCTAACTGAGAACCAAAACCTTTCCAAACTTGACTCTCCCTGTGGGGGCAAGTAAGGTGTCCTGCCCTCGTGACTACCCCTTGCAGGAGGAATGAAGACACAGCCTCACAGCTCTGGGTCTCACCTGCCAGGGCTGAGGGCTCCCATCAGAGCAACTCGCCCCATCAGAGCGACCGCTCACCAGCCAGTCCTCAAGAGCACCTCTGCCCCATTCCTCTCCAGAAAGTCCTGTTGTGCTATGAAAATTATAGTCTGTCCAACAAATACTTCTGATTTCATGTGCTTCACAGCCAGCAACTGTATTTAAATGACTGTGTTTGCTGATACTCGAGAGATAAGATTCCCAAAATAAGGTCATAAATATCCACAGTAGCTGTTCCTTATTTTTATGAGCACCTGCAACACAGAGGCCCCACATCATCACTGCAGTGCATAGAAATGAAGATGCTTATAACAGGCCAAGTCTAGGCAGCCCCTCAGAGAGGCATTTTGGTCCTCACAGTCTCCCAGCTGTGCTTAGTGCTTTCTTCTCACCTACAGAGGTAGCCCACTGGCCCCCAGCCAGGGAGGATGCAGCTTGCTGCTTCTTCTAGGTCCCTCTTTCAGGCAGATGAATAGCCTGGGAAGGACCCTGCCTGCCAGCCTGCCTGGAGCTGAGCTGCTGGAGACAGACAGGTGAGCACTTTCCTTGTCTTCCTGGGCTGCTGGTAAGGAAAAGGGGAGCAGTGATAGCTCAGAGCGCAGAAGCAAAGAGCAGAATCAGGGAGGCTGCACTTGGCTGTACCCTCCCTCTTGGCATGGTGTAAATATTTGTTTTTCAACCCTCTTCCTCCATCCCCAGGTCTGACTGTGCGCGCAAACTGTTGCTCTGGGCAGATTTGGGTGGCTTTGGAGGCTCAGGCAGCAGCAACTTGTTTAGCACTGCTAAACAACATGGATCTCCACTCCTGCATATAGGATAGAGATCCTCGTGCCAGGCTGTGAGATTTTGGGACTTCAGAAATGGGTGATTACAAGTATATAATCAGTGATCATAAACAGTATTTATTTTTCTTTATGTGAGTACCTAAAACACCCAAAACACACATAAAGCAGCTATTTATTTCTCTGAGGAGCATTTAAAATACTTGCTCTTTCATGGATTACCTGTGTAAGTGGATGAGCTTAAACCACTAAACAGCTGATTCTGAGCCAAATTTTCAGTGGATATTAAAAGAGATGAACACATACCTAGGAAAGTGTGCGTTGCCACATAAGGCAAATGCATGCAAATGAAGATATCCAAGTACAATGGCCATAAAGCATTGATGAAAGGTATTTTATTGACACTGAACTAACCTTGTTGAATTGCAAATTTGGGCTTCATTTCCTTTTATGTAACCAGTGCAAAAGCAAAGAAAGGATCTGATTTCCTGGAAGCAGGTTTGTCTTATCTGTTAATATATAGTCCCACCTTTTACATAGGTGAATATATTTGTATGCCCTTGGTTGGCATAATTTGGGACAAAAAGAGGAGATATCTTGATTTTCCAGAGAGAGACGGCTATTTTAAGGACAAACTCTAGGAAAGTATTCCATCATTTCTTTAAAGAAAATGTTGAAACAAATCATGTTTAGTCAGAGCATTAGCAAATTGCCCTTCCAGTACAAGGAATTAGAGTACCAAAACTTTTAGCACGTGGCTTCCTATAGATAGTCCACCTTAAATGGTTTTGCAGAAAGCAAGACAGCCAAGCTGAAGTTAGCTTGTGTGTGATTCCTTAGGATTGGAACTTCAGCAATACTAAGCGGTACATGAGCTAAATTTTCATTTTTGAAAGCGACTGAGCTTAAAACAAGAGAGCACGTGGCAGCGCGAGCTGGCGATGGTGTGGAAAATCCTGATGGTTGCTGCAGCTCAGGCTGGGGTGGCACCTGCCTGAGTCTGCCTCTGCCTGGTGGTGTCAGTGTGCCTGTGACGGAGCTAGCAAGCTCTTCTGGTAACTGTGGCAAGGTTGGTTTCAAGGCTGTGCTCATGTAGTGCCATTTCAGGGATTCCTACACCATAGACTAAGGTCCCACTGGCTCTACATTCATGCAGGCTCCCCAGTGCCTTACCTGCTTTTGAAGACTCGCTTCGAAAGCTTCTGAAACTTTTCCCTCTCTTCGCTGACACCATGAGAAAGTGAGGGAGTCGACAAAAGCACTCATGTAAAATAAAAATGCGCTTATTTAATATCTGAAATTTCAGTGGAACCCCTGTTCTGCTTAGAGATGGCACTGTCCACTCAAGTGCTAGAGTGAAAAGCACCTCACTTTTAACGCATAGAGCTGGTAAAATCTCATTCAGAAATCCCAGTATTTCTTTTATGGCATGTAATACATGGGGAAATAAAGCTCAGTCAAACATTCCCTCCAGTAAGTAAGAATGTAAAGTAGAAAAAAAAAAAAACCTACACAAACAATAAGCAGTGCCTTCTTGACCCAGTTGACTTTCCCAGTTTGTGCCTTGTTTTCTTCCCTTTCCTTAGCTGTCACTACATCTCGCCCTCTGTAAGCAGCTCAGTCTCATTAAAAGCAGCGTGGTGAAACTAGCCACATCATTATATTCACTTAGATGGAGCTCTTGTAGCCAACACTTACCACTCATAATAGCTGCCACTTAGGGTTTGTGAACCCCCCATTGGCACCTTCATCGTGGTTTGTTGGTTGGTTGTGTTTGGTTTTTTTTTCCGTGTCTTACTTTGAAATTTACATGTCTCCAGAACAAATAAAATTCACAACAACAAACTAATTAATGGATTCCAGTTTTGACAGCTACAAGAAGACAGATGAGAAAGTAACATGCTTCTGGCAGCGTGTTATCAATTGGGAGGCACCAGTGCATCGCCTCTATGTGGTACACTGAGCTGGAACCGACACTGACAGATGACACAGCCCTTGACAGTGAAGCCTGTGTGAGCTGACAGCTCCACTTGCACTCAGGCAGGTCCACGCTCGGCACTGGAACTGAACCAGCTTGATGTGCAGAATATGCTTGCTTTTATCTTCCCCGGGCTGTGCAGTGGGCAGACTGAGCAACACTGTCAGGTGGAGCACAGGACCTACCTTAGGAAGTTAAAGCTGTGACGAGCGCTAAGATTCTACCTGTAAAAATAAACTAAAACTGTTGACAAGTATTGTTATCTTCCAACCAGTGCTTTGCTCTTGTTTGGAAGCAGAGTGGCTCCCTCGCTGGTGGGACTAAAAGAGCCTGGTTTCCTACAGACCAGTGGGTATCTCTGGTTGGATTCTCAAGTGTCTACTAAGGGACTTGCACTGAGTGAGCCTCTGCCACAGCTGAACACTGAGCCTCTCTCTGCCACAGGGATTCTCCAGTGTTGAAGAAGGGTTGACTGCACACTCCTGCCTTTCTTTCAGGTGGATCTCTCTTCCTTGGGCAGCTGCCTGCTTTCACAGATCTGCATAAGTTTGTGTCCTTGGGCCTATTGCCCCCTCAGTCAAATTTGGTCAAAACTACCCAAAAGTTTAAGTTCAGATAATGCTGGGGTGTGGAGAGAGGGTGTGGATGCACATGCAATTGCAGAGTGTGAAACATAAATCTCATTTCCTTTGAAAACAAGGGTAATACAGCAAGGGTGGAGTTTCTTCACACCATACTTTCAAGACATATATCTACAGTCTTCAGATTAGATTGAGTCTGAGTGTAGAGGACCTGGCAGCCTTATCTAATTCTTCCCTGAGGGGACAGGGATGCTAGAGGCACATGGGTAACTGCTCCATGCCGTGGTGAATTACAACCTGCATCAAGTATTTCGTCACAGATTACTACGATAGGTCTTTGTTCCAATCCTCCTCTCTTAGTGTGCATAGATGAGCTTAGGAGGAGACTGGACGCTTTTAAAGGAACAGAATACTGGAATCAATATTGTCGCATGGATATAAGAGTATATTCTCTTAATGAAGAAACAGTCTGGTCAAATTAGTTTGAATCAACCTAGATCATGAAGAAGCTTCTTTTCCTTCATCTCCAATGCTGTATTTTTTTTCTGATGACATTACAGAGGAACTCAGAGCCCTATTAACAGAAAAATCCAAGTTTTATGGCTCCAGAGAGGGGATTTATTGCAGCCAACACATCTCTCTCCCTTGATCCTTACAGCTCCACGTGGCCCTTCTGCCTGCTTCCCTCCTGTTCATTACAGTCTCTTTTGGCCCTCGAGAGCAGCTGCAGTGCTCCCTTGGCCTAACGCCGGGGTGACACGAGCAATAACGCTGGCAGAAGCCAGAATGGTACTGGGCATACTTTTCCGCATTCAGCAGCTGTCAACAGCAGCTATTCGAAAGATAGATGGGGGTTTATATGGCTTTGTTTGTGCACATGTGCCTCAGAATACGGCGCTGAACTAGAAGGAACATAATTCCACTAGCTTCACTGGGACTATTTGTATCCTTAATATTATGTTCATGTTTTAGGGACTTCGCTGAATCGGGACCTAAATCTGTGAAATTTGTGAGGTGTGCACATTTGCTTGGAGTTCTCTGTGCTGCAGCTACCCGTGCCTGCTGTTGTTCCAGCTACTCGAGAGCTTGGTACTACTCTGTAACAGGAGGTACATTTCACACAGTCTGTTTTCCACTGATTTAAAGTGTAAAAAGAGAAAAAAGATCATTAAAAATTGGTCTATAAAAAGACGACGGGGCAATTTTTTCAAGTGCTTTACTCTGTGAAGCAATATGAGGACAAAATTAAGTTTTTTTTCACAGATATTGATACTTTTGCTTAGTGTTACACATCTAGGTGATGCACAAAAAATAGATCTGATGGAATACTTCAGAAAAAATTGTTTAATGTGAATCAAGATTAACAGGAGGAATTTAGTTCCTTTTCCCAGATGACCTTTGCACGTCATCTTCCCTTTCCCTAGAAACCAAACAAAATCCACAGACTGAGCATTTCCTATTTTCAGGTAAATCATAGCAATGAGAAAACAGGAAAACATGGAAGCATGATAATTACTTATTTTATGTCAATGTTTAGATACTCTTATTCCCACTTCACATGTTGCATACGGAAATTGAACATACATGTTGCACATGGAAATTTTTTTCAAAGAAAAATCTAATAGAAGAGATGAGGTAAAGATAGGTGGTTCTTTCTAATTCATGTTGATGAAAACTAACTTTATATAAGCAAATAAAAAAATGCCACTTGTGTGCTTAATTTTTAGGTATTAAAAAAAAAACCCCACAACCAAACACCTCTCTAGGGATAAAAATATCTTATGTATATTGCTCCTAATTTAAGAAAAGTCTTCCCAAGCACAGGACAAATACGTCATGCGAGGTGCTCAACAGCATTACAACTGAGTGCTCCGGATAGTCTTCTGCAAAGGTCAACAGAAATAACTATTTAAAAACCAGTCCCTTCAGTTCCTCTAATACAAAATTGAGCAGCGAAATGACTACCCTTCATGATGCACCTTACAGCAAGAATCCGGGATTTTCCACTATTCAGAACTGAAGGCATTGTCCATCATGTGTTTTTCTTCTGTGAGGTTTTTTGCTTCTATATCGGTTGTGAGAATCCCATCCTTTCACACTTATAAAACAAAGCAGGATCACTGAACAGACAATTTGTGAACTCTGCATGTGAAGGTTAGGAGCCGAATCCAAATTCAAACTGGATCCAGATGAAATATTTATGAGTATGCACAGAAAGATATTTACAGAGAGAGACATGGATATAGACAAATTCAGATTATCTGTTTTTCTCCTGCATGATCAGACTGTTACTGGATTGCTCGCTTAGATATATTTTAAATGGCTTGCATTTATATTCATGGTGTTGCACATATCTGTGTTCTTGCTGTTTTAGATAGATTTTAAAATATTATACTGAAATTTTATGGAGCCTGATAAAGTTGGATAGCAAACTTTCCTAAACACAATGAAATTGTACTATCTAACATCATACAAGTTATTCTTTAACCCCTTTAAATACAACACAGAGCATGCAGTTTTTTCTCTTTGACATTTTCTGAGCAAGTTCTCTTCAAAAAACCTTCATCATTTTTATCTACAACTCAAGAATAAATGCAATATTTCTTTACAGCATTGTTTATCAAGAGAATTTCAAGCAGGGGAAGCTATGGTGAGCCAAATTTTCTCATGGTTTACATGAAGAAACTCACTGACCTCATGATTTATACTAGTAGACCATTTGGTATATCTGCACTATGGAGATTAACAAAACATACTTAAATTTTCAGCTGAGTATGTACTGTGGTACCATCAGCAAGAAAAAATGCTCTATTTTACACCAGGAAAAAAGACCTGAAATTTTTTCTTGACATTTTCCCTCCACTGACTCCTGCATTCAGATAGGTAAATATAGTAGTGTCTCTGACTTGTTTCTTGTTCCTGTTTCAGAGCCATTCATGGAAGGGAAATCCACCAAGGGTTGTTAAAAACCAAACACTCTCTCTGGTTCAGAAAGCCCCTGAGATGTAAATTTGTGGTTGCTAGATGAGTATTTTTGGGAAGTATCACTATGTGATTTTTATATTCTCATTCTTTCTTCTATCCATCTGTCCTCCAATACTGCTGAAAACAGTGTCTTGGGCTAGATGGACCTTATACTCATTAGAGTCAAGTAAGCGAGAAGTAAATATAAACCCCAACCACTCTAAATTCTCCAAGTTTTCCTGTAAGTAGGTTTGTTTGCTGATTCTGAAAGTGCATTAGATTCTGATAGTGACATTTTGCTCTTTTCTAATGACCCTGGGTCTTTTCCTTGGAAGTATGTGTTTGTGTTCCTTTCTCAGAATTTATGATGAGTAAACAGGCAAAGCCTGTTCAAGATCTCCTACTCAGAATGGCCCTTGTCCCTGCCTCTTATTGCTGTGAAGAACTAGCACTTTGTTTTTTGTCACAGCATCAATCTGGCATGTTCCATTCTATTCACAGAATCACAGAATAGGTAAGATTGTAAGGGACCACCATTGGGGTCATCTGGTCCAATCTCCCAGCTCAAGCTGAGTCTTTGTAGGGCACATTGCACAGGATTGTGTCCAGATGGTTCTTGAATATCTCCAGTGAGGGAGACTTCGCAAGCTCTCTGGGCAATCTGTTCTGGTGCACGGTCACCTGCACAGTAAAGAATTTCTTCCTCATGTACAGGTAGAACTTCTGGACATCAGTTTCTGCCCATTGCCTCTTGTCCTATTGCTTGACATCACTGAGAAGAGCCTGGATCCACCCTCTTGACACCTTCCCTTCAGATAATTATATACATTGACAAGGTCCCCTCTCAGTTGTCTCTTCTTAAGGCTGAACAGGCCCAACTCCCTCAGTCTTTCCCCGTAAGAGAGATGCTCCAGGCCCTTAGTCATCTCTGCAGCACTCATTAGCCTTGCTTTGGAGCTCCATGTCTCTCTTGCACTGAGGAGCCCAGAACTGGACACAGCATTCCATACGTAGCCTCACCAGGGCTGATTATAGAGGGGCAGGGTCTCCCCTGACCTGCTGGAAATGCTCTTCCTAATGCACTCTAGGACACCCTTAGCCTTCTCGTCCACAAGAACCCACTGCTGGCTCATGGACAGCTCGTTGTCCACCAGGACCCCCAGTTCCTTATCTGCAGAGCTGCTTTCCAGCAGGTCAGCCCCCAGCCTGTACTGGTGCATGGAGTTACTCCTCCCCAGGTGCAGGACCCTGCACTTGCCTTTGTGAATTTCAGACTGTTCTTCTCTGCCCATTCTCCAACCTGCTGAGGTCCTTCTGAAGTGCTGCACAGCACTGTGCAGTGTTGGCTGCTCCTCCCAGCTTTGTGTCATCAGCAAACTCACTGCAGAGGCATCTGTCCCTTCACTCAAGTAATTGATGAATAAGTTAAACAATACTGGGCTCAGTAATAAACCTTGGGGAACACCACTAGTGACAGACCTACGTCTAGACCATGTGCCACTGATTATGAACCTCTGGGATCTGCTGTTCAGCCAGTTCTCAATCCACCTTACTCATCCAGTCATCCAGTCTTGGTGAGTTTACCTATGAGAATGTCGTGAAAGTTGTGAAAGACAGTGTCAAAAGCCTTGCTGAAGTCCAGGTAGACAAATTCCATTGCTCTCCCTTCATCCATTCAGGTTGGCTCATCACAGAAGGCAATCAGGTTGGTCAAGTATAATTTTTACCTTTACTGAATCCATTCTGAGCATGGATTTTCTTCTATAACTCTGAAAGACAGAAATGGGGAGCTGAAAGAATGAAAGAAATGACAGCAGCAAGGGGGAGAGAGTTTTATTCCTTTGAGAGAACTAAATATTAAATAAGAAACTAGGATTTTATTTTTTAATTATATATATATATATATATATATATATATATGGTGCTTTCTCACAGTAGAGGAAGTGAGGAAGAGATTCTCGAGTAGATGCGTAACTGTGCTGAGATTTAAGACGTGCCGCTTCAGTTTCTACCCTATCCCAGCAACTTCTCTCATTTCTATTGGAGTCTATCCATACTACTTAGTGAGAGAAGTTTTCTCTCTGGGCTCCAGATACACACCCTGCTAATTGCTTTCCCACCGATGACTTTGCTTGGGATCACCGTGGATAAGCCATTCACACACCAGGCAGAGGTACCTTCCCTGCTGGATTCACCACTAGGTCTGTTCCTGAAAGGCAATATGGAGGACGTTGCATTCAGTTTCATAGAGTCACTTCTTTAGGGAGTTGTAGCACAAGTTTCATATTATTCCAGCAGTTCAAAATGAAGAAGTACATGGAGCAAGTAATGATTAAAATCTCAGATCTGTAGAGGTGCTACACAGACCTGTGGTTTCTTCTCTAAGAAACCTGAGTCAGCAGCTGTCTTTACCAAGACCTGTTAAGCAACTAGTTAACATCTGGGAACTCTAAGCACTACTGCAAGCTTAGTAAATAATAAAAATTAAGCTAGCTTTTTGATAAAGCACTTCTGATAGAGATTTATCATTACACTTCCTGAGTGTGATGTCTTTAAAGGATGGCTCATCAGAAATGTACATAGCAATCCTGTTTCAAGACATTCTCAAGAATTTCCTTAATTAGCCATCCGTGTTTACTGTACTTATCCCTTATAATATGTGCAGTGTTATATTTGCTATCTGTAATCTCTTTGTTGATTTTGATTCTTCTGAAATGCATTTTTCTCCTCCACTGAAAAATACCAAAAGGGCTTTCATTCAAGAAAATATGCTCGGCATCTGGAAGTTTGGGATATGTGGGAGTCACATCCTTTTTGTACAGTTTCATTTAGTACAATGGGAGTTTAACTCCTTGCTGTTTGTGGCAAAATTAGGTCAAACTTAGGGAACTTGCAGTGTAGGTGCTCAGTGTGGGGGGCAGCTTTCAAGGGAAAGCCCAGCAGCTGCTACTCTCCTGGGCAGAGGGTGGATGGGCAGGAAGGAGAAGAGCTCTACTTGTGCTCACAGTGCTGTGTCACAGAAAGGCAGAGCACCACTCTCACAGCTGCAAAACAGCTGTACAGCAGCTATAACTTTAGTGCTGGACAGGGAGGACTCCCTGGTAGCACTTAGCTTTCTGAGGCTGAAGGCAACTGCAAGCTTAATAGGCTGCATTTTCAATTGTTATAGATCTTACAGATAAGGTGTAATATCTCCACGCTAAGCTTTTTACACAGATCCTCTTTTATTTTCCAGTACTTTTCTGACTCCAGAGTCAGGTTAAAATCTGTAGAAGCTGATGAGAAAATACTGAGTGCTGGACTGAAATGAAAATGAGCAATATTGTGATTTTGTTACCTTCTTAATTCTGGTTGATTTGGGGACCACATGGGCTCCTTCATTCTCTGCCATCTGCAGCTGTTCTGCTTTGACAACCTTGTGAACTGGCTATGGGCTGTACCACTATGCACACTTTGCACATTAAATACATTTTCTCCCACTCGTGGGCCACCATATCCCTCTCTTGATTATGTTTGATCATCTGAGTCTGTACGGCACAGGCATAGGAGCAGTAAAAATGGGGGAAATGTTGAGACTGCAGCACTAGAGAGTGCTTCCCAGCTCTAAACTGGCTTAGCATACCACTGAAGTCTGGACTGCATAGAAACAAGAAAGCTATGATGCTCTTCCAGCAGTGCCTCTGAGAGCACTTGCCCTGTGGCAAAGGCACAGCCATGGGGCTGATTTACTCCTTCTGCACCTGGGGAATTGCCAGGGATCATTACAGAAGTGATATAAAAGAAGGCAGGAACTAGCACCTGGCTCACTGACAAAAAGATTTCAGGCCAAATGACTCACCTCTGGAGGAGCCAGACAGTTTTTCAGAGGACATGACTTACAAGGAAATTCAGTAGCTGGGATTTATTTATTCTTCAGGGCCTGTTGAGCTTTTTTTAGCTCTTAAATAGTAAATCTCCATACACAAAGAACATAGACTTCAGAGTCACGAGGTTTGAGGACAGATTTCATAAATGGTCACTTGTTGTGACTTACCCACAAACAAAGAGAAAGCAGGTTTTTAGTATCTTATTGCTGCCCAGATCATAAGACCCTAACGCTTGTTTATGTGAAGATGGCAAGCTGAGCATTTGTCTCTGGTTATAAACACATCATTTGTGAAAGCATCCATCCTGAAAGAGAGGAGTTTGTTTCTTATGAGAACTGTCTCCTTTTTCCTTTGTTTCTCATTGAAGCTTTGCCAAAGAGTTCAAGCAGGCAGCGGTCTCACAAAACTGAGAGTCACCTAATGTACTTAGTGCATTCATAACTCTGACGGTTTCTAAATATACTGCTAGAGAAGGATCAGAGTGTTCGGGAAAAGACCACACTGATAAAAATGTGAACATCCAGTACAAATAATACAATGGACTATCTGGAGCATAACTCTAAAGTTGCATTACTTTGACATTCTTCACATTTTGCGCAATAATTTATCCCTCAAGTCCTTCAAGCATTTACTGCAGCATGAACTATATATGCCAGGATAAACACACAGCTTACTCTGGATATCACTGAAAATTAACTGGCATGTTTGCCTACGTAAAATTTGGGATATTATAATATCTGATAATTCTAATGAAAATTTTACTTTTGCCATAATATCTGGAAGTGATTATATTATACAATTTTCATGAAGAACCTCCACAGCTAATTAAAAGGATAGGAAATGGCTTAAAATAAATTGGTATTTATTTCCCTTTGAGAAGTCATATAACAAATTTGTTAGGTCTTTTGTTATGTAACATTTCCATCTTCAGAACAACCTCTTTTACATGGGACAGAAAATGTTTTGATATCTTCTTGTGATAAAATTACAGGCTACATATCATTGCTGCT
The DNA here is from genome assembly GCF_003031625.1 of Empidonax traillii. Lineage (NCBI taxonomy): Eukaryota > Metazoa > Chordata > Aves > Passeriformes > Tyrannidae > Empidonax > Empidonax traillii. The sequence goes on from NW_020955683.1 coordinate 64,869, forward strand.
TCACTACAATATGACTTGAAATAGTCTGAATTAAACAGTTTAATTAAATAGTCTAAAAACAACAGTTCCAGATTGACAGCTTTCAGATACTTTGTAAGACCATTTTTAATTAATCAGTTTTGCTGTAGATAATATAACTGCAAACAAAACCCATCTACAGAAAGCTTTTTGCGTTTAGAAATTTAAATCTACTGGTGAAAACCTTGTCACAGCAGTGGATTTAAAAAAAAAAAAAAAAAAGAGAGAGTAAAAAGGGTGCATTTTCTGTTCTATGGATGTTAATTGAGGTTTCCTTGTCACAATGAAGGGTAACACAGAAGGTAATCTGAAGAAACTTTATAATCCACCTTATTGTTCTTACAGATGGCACTTCCTCTACTTCTACTGGCCTCATTTACTAATTTCATGAGGATTACTTAATATTTCTATGTTTGTTGTTAAAAAGGAACAACAGTCATAAATAATGTTGGAAATCTCCTAATTATAAGGAAAGACATAAGTAAGAAATTAAAAACGTTTTACTAATGAACTGCAGATGCATTTTACAATTACAAGGAACTGCAATGTCTTGATGAGCTAAATCATGTAGTTTGTCTAAGCACGAGGTGAGCTGGAAAAATAAAAATACAACTGCTTTCTGTAAAGAGTTCTTGTACTGGGATCAGACCTCATAATCTACTACAAGGTAGAAATGGGAGCAGCAGTGGAGGCTGGCTGGGGAGATGCAAGGAAGGTGCCAGATTCCCAAGAAGCTGACATATACATAAATGGTCCTCTGCAAGCTATTTCCTTGTCAGCAGCAGTGTGTAGCATTAGGTAGGCACCTACTCTGCCTGGGTCTAAAACTAACTCTACACAGGGTGCTCCAGTTTTGTCAGAGCTGCAATTTTCAGCATTTATGGATTTGGAGACACGAGGAAGGATTTAGATCAATATTAAGATACTTTTTTTTTTTTTTTTAAGAGTTACAGACATGAGTTTTAGTGGTATTTTGCTTGCACTAAACCTCCAGCTGCTGTTCCAGAGGGGTGGAAATTGCTCCTAGCCCTGTGCAGATGCCTTAGATACCACAGAATATCTCAAATAATACCAAGTGACTATTTTTTGGTAACTAAACTGAGACTGAGGTATCCACATGGAGATTTCTAAAGGTGAACAAGATATCTTCCTTTGTAACATGTGGAGTTCTATTTACAGTCAACAGAGACCTGAGTTTGTTCTCTATGGTCCTCTGACAGTATTGGCAGGGTTTCAATTTACTGAGATGAGATCTTAGATACCTGCCTCCCACATAGACATCTAACTACATGCATCTATATCTGGAGATGAATCCCACTCTAAATTCTGGTTTAAATTCTGGGGATTTTTGTTCTCATTGAAACTGGACATTTTTTTATTGCTGTTGCAACTGTGTTGATGTCTAAGATGTCTGCAGTTTGAGACTGAATAGCTCATTAACTAAGTCAACTTTAAAGTCTAGCTTGGTGGTGGCAGAAACAGCACATTCACTGGTGGCACAATGGCAAGATGGTAACAATGCAAACTACTCACTACAGAAGACTGCAGAGAGAAAACTATGAGTTAAATATAAGTGTGCAGGTCCTCTTCCTGCTGACATGTAAAATGGACTGCTCTAGAAAGCAGCATTGCTTTTAACTGAGCTTTTACTGCTGTTCATTGCAAGGCAGCAAGCTCCTCTCAGTCTAAAGGAACATGGTACTACCAGAAGGTGTGGAAAATGTTCTTCACACAGGGTCGTCTGCACATGGTTCCAGCCAACTCGGTTTCTTCCTTAGCTCTATCAACACCAAAATGGACTAAAATTTTTTAAAAATCTATATACCTGTCAAAAGCGAATTACTGAGGGATTTCTGAATTTTCTTCTGATGTTGCACCTGAAAAGCCAAAAAGGAAAACAAAAAATAGTCTGTTTCATCTAGGTACTGATTATAGATTAGAGAAACAGCAGGAAGAAATAAAAAATAACACTGAACTAAGACTGGATTTGAATGGTCTTGGCTGGATGAAGAAGAAATGCCTATCGATAAACTTGGAAAGCTCAAAGATGGTGTTCAATTTATCTTTGTAACTTTGTAACTTTGTTCCCTTGGATTCAGCTTGCAAAGCTGGGCGCTTAAATAGGATATATAGTCCCAAATTTGGATGTTGTAATGGGCAATTACCCTTGGGTGAATAAAAATGAGGCAGATTTTGTTCATCCTATTGCAAATACCTAGGTATGAAAAGTTGGGTTCTAAATATTTGCCTTCCTGACTCAGGACAATTATTAGACATTATATTTTAGGGAGTACACTTTATGGCTTGCAAATAACAGTCACATGTTTTAATGTATTTAATTTTACTGGCCTGACTTTCACATATTTTAAGAGCTTTCTACCTCTCCTTGGCAGTGTAAGAAATTTATCTTGCCAGAGGGATATAAAGGGTCTATAAATGAAAACCAGGGCTCAGTTATTCTATTTCTGAACATCAAGGTCTCAGGTATTAGGCTGTTTGAGATTATTGTTACCTACCCGACCTTAATGTGAAAGTGAAATCATGCAATGAAGAATGTGCTAGGATGAGTGAAATATTTCCCCCTTCTGTTGTTCTATTTTGTTTCCTTGCAGTTAAGAGAAGCATAAAATGTGCAATTGAATCCCGTTTGCTTGATATTAAGATAATAATTTCATGCACATACCCATACAGACAATGCTGCGATGAAAGCTGAATACATTCCTGCAGCCTATGAAAACCTGTAGTAAATAGCCTTACTCTAAATTAACTAATAAAACTTTTCTAATTACGCATGGCAAAAGGGTAAAGGAGAATGATAGCAGGAAATTCCTTTTGCCTCATGCTACGGGTTTGAAAATGCAGTGACATCATTCCTATTGCCAGGCACTAGAGGAGATCATAATGGGATATAATTGTTGCTTGCTCATTTGATTGAACTCCAAAACTACATCAAATAACACTTAATTATGCACATAGAATACCATTACAGAAGAGAACTCAGAACTGAGAGCTCAGTGTAAGCAGAAGCTTTTAATAATTACACAATTCCTGTAGAAGCAAAGAGATAACTTGCTGCTAATTAGTCTGGAATTTTACGCTCACAATATACTAAGTAAATCTAGTGAAAATTAGTTGGGAGCCTGAACATACAGCTTTACTATAGCTCCATCTGGTACGTGCCCTCCAATTATCCAGCACGTTGGCTAGCTGTTTGAGGGACACATTTGATATCTGGCCAAGTTTAAAGGTCTGCTGGAGGTAAAACAATGCCCACCCTTTTACAAGGGGATCATTGTTGCTCAACAATAAAGCTCTCTGGCTTATTTGAATGTCAACAATTCAGAAAAGTTGATGTTTGGAGCCATCAAATAAAATGTTTTTGTGAAACAGTTTATTATTTCAGTGGTAATTATTTGAATCATTCATGGTAAAGGATGTTTGCTAATGAGAGCTTGGCTGCTGTAAATTCCAGGGAGACTGAATGCTCTTTGTGCTGACAAAAAGGCCCAAATCACTGGAGAGCGACTGACTGGACAAATCATTCATCTATGCAAATGCCAGCTGAAATGGTCAGATGCATTTATTACCCTCCTCATTATAGTAAACAAGGCAGAAATCGTGACTGGCAGTTATCAACTTGCCCTGAAGTGTGATTTGTTCTCCTACCACTATTTAAATGAGAGGAAGAAAGGCATGCCACCAGGGACTTTGTCGGTTTATAAAAGAGTAAATGTCACATAGCCCAGTGCTTAAAGACTTTTGATTGACAAATGTTTTATTTGACATATCAAACAATAATGGTTTTCATATCAAATAGTCCATATTTGTTAGCAGAAATTTAACCCTTGGAAGAGTGAGAACTGATTTCTCAGAATGCCTGAATCCAGACGAAAAGCTAGAAGTAAAAAGAAACTCTCTAACTGGGTGAACTGGAAAGACTCACAGAGCAGTGCAGAAAGATGTTTTTGTGCAGGCTTCAAATGAACTGCTGTCTCACTTGCTACCAAAAAGCATCTCGTATCGGCAAGTCTAACAGCATGTAGCAGAAGGAAATAAAAGAATGATTTATTATTTTTTTCCTAAAGGAAATACAAGAGTCCTTTGGGAAATCTAAACAGGACCTGCCTCATCCTCAAACTACGTTCCTAGGACACTTATGCTTGTATTAGGACAGGATATAGCCTGATTTGTTTGAGGAATGTATGCATTTGACAACCAAAAATATTACTGAAAAAATAAAAACAAACAAAAAAAGAAGCAAACAAGAACACAGATCAGAATTCTTATTTGTATTATGAGTGTGTAATCGTTGCTACTTTTTATTTTAACAATGACAGGCTTGCACAGGTGATCTGCAATTACTGAATATGAACCAATTATTACATAGGTGACTCTAAGACCCTGTAGAAATTTTTGCAAAATCATAAATCCTCTGGTATTAAACAAGAAAGAAATGACACATGGTTAAATGATGCTTCATATTATTTGCAGATGATATGTTTTCACGTTTGTTAGCTGGTGTGAGGACCAGATGGAAAAGCATGTATGTTCTATCCAAATGTGAATGTTCATTTGACTGTTTGAGAATGACCTCTTTCAACTTCTATGAAGTGGGAGGACAAACTCTGAGACACATCCAGAAGAGTTAACTGGGTCTCAAGAATGAGATCCTGAAACTGAGGAAAAATCAGAGATCATTAGGTATTCTAAGAGGAGAATAAAGCCCTTTGATTGTGACTTTAAAGTGGGAGAGGGGACACATCCACACACACGATCCTACCTGCCTGGATCCTCTAACCTATGCATACTGTTGAACTGAGATTCTGCAAACCGTGCAGCCGGGAAGAGAAATACTAAGTAGAAAAGAAGGAAGAAAAAGCGTATCAAAAAGATTATTTGGATTATCTGGGAAATATAATGTGATTTTAATAATGGTAGTATTATGAAAAATACTACTTATTAGCCAGCATGATAGAGGGAGGAATTAAAAACAAACAATGTCTATATAATGCTTTATGGCTCTTGTGAATCAAACATTAACTGATTAATCTTCTCATTAGTTCTGCGAAGTAACATCATTAATCCTCCTCTGTGATGGGAGAGCATCTGCATACATGGATAGGTTATAGATATTTAAGGTCACTCAGCTGGCTGCAGCAGACCTGGGTGTTACTCCCTCTAGCACCTAATTTCCACTTGTGTGCATAGCTACTACGGTATGTTAGGAGTATGTATGGAGAGATTGCCTACGTGCAGAAAATGGATCATCACAGCATTAACTTGTACTGCTCACCTCTGCTATCAACATTTAAAGGTTCCTACTTTTTAACATCATAAAAAAAGGACTTTGTCATCGTGGCTACCACTACTGTCCTTAGAGAGTTTTTCATTCCAACATGAAATACTGATTCTTATTCCTAGTATCCGGTATCCAGGAGTTAGGAAGGCTTAGTCCTTGAGAGTAGTAACCTTGGCCAGTCAAGCTGTGCTGCCTTGCATATGGAAGGAAAAATCATCTATAGAAACCACTAGGACAACTGTTGAGATATACCTTGCAGACAGAGGACTACAAATATTTTTGCTCATCACAATCCCACAGTAGTATTACAGTTTGAGACATCATGCAAGGATAACTGTCAGAAGATAATTATTGCAAATACAGGGAAGAAAACATTCCCATTTTTTTTCTAACATGGCTTCTATTATTAGATCTAAGTGCCCCCTTTCATTCTTATCATAATGTATTCTGGATACACATATTAAAAAATTGAAAAGTAATCTGTTACCAGCATCAGCTTTATAGGCATTTTGAGATTACCCTCCTGTCTTGGGATCAAGGCAGCTCTTATTCACGGGAATACCTGCTCCCCATTCCTCGTATGCCTTCATGTTCCCCTTTGATCATCCTCATGCTACTGATTTCTTCCTCAGTCTCTCAGAAGCTGCTGTGTTTGAATGCTCCCACTGGCCTTTCATTCTTGCTGCCATCAACCTCCTTCAGACCTGTCATGCCATTCCAGAGTCATCGCTTCTGCAGGTCTTGAGGGTGCTGCCACAAGGGGCTGATTTCACATGGTGGAAGAGGCAGACAAATGGTTATCTGTAGAGACAGGACAGGCCAATCGAGCTTTGTAAAAGCTATAAATAGCATTCCTGGTTTCCAGGATTTTGCAACTGAAGAAGGCAAGGTGCTAATGAGTCAGGGAGGAGCACCTGCTCTTCAATGACATTGCTGGCCTCCACCTTCTCCACAGGAGAAAAAGTTAAAGGAGTTGATTAATATAGTTCAGGAAGGTTTCAGGATTAATTTTCAGGAATGTGAAGTAATCAACATTTTCTCAAGCAGTTAGGAGGTTCAGTCAATAACAATGCCACCTTCAGGACCAACTATGTGCCCAGAATAAGTGATCATCAGGAAGCCAGGGACAGAACAACACTCAATGTAAAGGGTTATTATAATAGAAGAGGGAAAAATTTCACTAACAATGCTGAATATCTTTCATTAATGAATACTGAAAGCTAACAGCAGGCTGCAAAAAAAAGCGTCCTGTTTAATTTTGCTGGTTATTCCAAGTAACTTGGTGTCCCCTGCGTGGAGATGAGTGGGCTGCACGCACATAAGCAGTTTTCTGTGCATCCCAAACCCGTGCAGGAGCTGCAGATGTCACTGCAGCTTCAGGCTTGGACCAATGATCCCTAGCTATGTCCTCTAAACAGTAAGAAAAGCTTTTGGTGCCAAGAACAGGAAATCAATAGACTAAAAAAATCCCAACAGATTCAAACCAAACGCCACTCTTCTGATGAAACTGCTGTATTTAAAAACTAAGAATAAAATTGCTCTGCCCTGAAAAACATATTCATGTGTTCTTAGCAACTGCACACTGTTACCTTGTTTTTGGATAAACTAATCATTGCAGTACTAGTAACTCACTGACAAATCTCAAGCGTGCTACTCTGGAGGAGAAAGCTCCATGAAGAGCTGACCTACCTACAATCTTCCTTATGCTACTTTATAATGGGTTAATTCCAGTCACTTCAAAGTGTACAAATCAGTACAGAAGCAAGAAAAGTCTGTTATGTACATTTGTAGTTGAAAACTATTTAACAATCATAATTATGTGAAGTCACTGTCACATGTGCCAAATAGCCAGAAACTGAAGGGACAATGGAACGAATAAAACAAACTGTGAAGACATTTCTACATTAAAAAAAATTGTTCCTGACACAGTCTGAGCTGTATCTGATAAAAAGTTATTAATATCAGTCTTTTCATTATTCAGAATTCTTTCAAAAACTGCATCCAAATTAACATAACCATCTATTTCCATCAGAGCAGGAATTCCTGCTAACTGTACATTAATTCCCAGGATGAATAATTGAGGCATCAGATGCAACAGCTCAAAAAACTAAATCTTGTTTAGTGCTAAAGTAACAAGTTATAAACCTTATGTTAATCAAGAACTCTGTACATAGGTCTTTATTACATACTGGGAATCATCTCACAGCTGATAAAATCCCAGACCATGCAGGTTTAACAGCATGTGACTCCATCGTATTTAACTCAGCCTGGACATATCTGTGTCTTTAAAGTTTCGCAGTGCTGGTAATTTTATATCTAGGAACCAAAACCTCATATTATGTTTTGAGACCTCTCCAAAATGAGAGGTCGTAGAGAATGCATGGACGTAGAGAAGGAATTATTTTAAAATGATGCCTAGTTTTTCTTGTTTGGGATCAGCTAGCATTTACTGTCACTTCCCTGTATTTCTCCCCAGCAATGCTGAATGGAGAACTTATATGTAGATGTTCTGCCCATTACAATTTCTCTGTGTATTAGTATGACACTACGCTTCTTGATATTGCTTCCTATTAAACCTCTCGTTATAAATATTACCTAGATCAGAAACCTAATTTATGAACTAGGCAAACCAGCAAAATTTTTAAAAGAAAATTTGACACTTTCCAAAGCTAAAATATGGAAAATAGAAGGAGATAGCTAAATAAACCAAGACCCAGGGGTTGGAGTACTTGTAACCTGTAGTTTGCTTATTTCTGACTAGCTGTAAGACAAAAATAGAACATCCAGCTCACTAAGATAGAAAATTTTAGTACAATTAGACAAGAATGAAAAACACCCCAGAACGGGGTTTTTATATTCCAATCATTTGAATGCCAACACAGTACCCAAGCATACTTCAGAACTGACTTAGTCCAGTTGGTTTCATTGCTGTAGCAAACGCCTGACTAACCAGAGAATGCTTGGGTCAGACATCTGGCTGAGCTATTTTGAATTTGTACCGTATCTATACTCAAGGGACTTTCACAAATTAATGAGATCAAAAGTGTTTCCGGGGGGGGTGGGGGGGTGGGGGGGTAGGGGTGTACACATATACAGTTTACAAGCACACATACCCTTTAGCTGTTGGTATAGCAGGGAAAAGAACGTGGATACAAGCTTCTAGTTAGAAGCTGAAGCTCATTAAGTCTTTCCTGAAATTGGCTGCTAAAAGCTTACATATTTAGGGAAGTGTCAGTTTCTTTACTTACACATTATCTGCTCAAAACAAAAAGGACAAAGAACAAAACTAGAGGCTTCTTGCCAGATTTACACACCTGCCCTAGGAACATGGGCCTCCTTTCTCAATCCATTTCCCTAGTTTGCTCTACATTCTTGAAAAATGCTTGAATGACAAGCTCAGATGGACAACCGGAAATCATTTATCCTCAGTTCTGAGAGGACTGAATTTCTGCTGACGAATAGACCTCATCTCTTTGAGAAGATAGGTTCCTTTTCCATGCCCTTGCTTGCTGAAGAAGACTCATTAGGTTAACCAAGAGGTCATTAGGTCATTAACTGCCCAAGTTGTGGTAGATTTCCCATGACTTTTTAAAGCTTGCATACATTTAGAGCTTCTAGACTTTCCCTCACTAACATTCAGGAATAATTTTGTTTTAGAGCAAGGCAACTAGATAAGACGCTGAATTCTAAGATACACTCGGAACTATTCCATCACAAAATAAGCTTTGCAATGTGCTTTGTATATTTCCTCTCCTTTCCTTTTTTTTCCTTTTTTTTTTTTTTTTTAATAAAACACAGAAAGCACTAAAGCCTCCTTAATTTTTTATAGGTATACTTTCTTATATTGTCTTTTAATATATCAATTTGACTATTCATACTTGCATGGTGTCTCTAGCAGTTGAGAAAGGTACTAAATAACCATATGGCTTTACTGTTGGCTTACTTACATGTCTGAAAGTCACTTTTCTGCATGCAGTGGATGGACATGCTATTTCTAAAAGAAAACTTTTGCATATCTGACCCATCCTATCGGAAGCCTAAGACAGTTGCAGAGCACTACCACCAGCTTCTCCATTCACTGCCACTGATAACAATGCTCACTGGAACAGTGATATGAACTTCACATTACTTTTCAATGCTTTTGGGGTTTCTAAGCCCTGGATGGAATCACCTTACTGTTCAGTATCCGTAACTCTTCAGCTCTGCTGAGTTCTGATTTGACTGATGGTACCACTGTGCAATGTGGCAGCAGTGGATGAGCCACAGTCAGTTTTGTAGTCATGGAACACAACTGACCTATAAAAATATCTATGGTCACATGAACGTATTGTAGAGAGTTTAAAACAGTTATGTGATGCTTGATGAGAGCCTGACAATGTCTTTTTGTGAGGCTTTATGACATATCTCTATTGAAAACAATATGGCTCAGATGTGCAAACACTGAAGCACTGCACTGCAGCTGCACCTATTCCCTTGGTTTTTGTGCTAAAAAAAAAAAATGCACAGTGTGGACATTACACACACCTATCTCAAAACTACCAGTCTTTTGCTCATTCCTGCCAGACAGTTCATACAGCCATTATGCTATAAAATATGAAATGGTTGATAAATTTCTAAAGAAAAATTACTGGCATGATAAAGGAGACTTCAGCTAATTAACAATTACTACCAATCAATATAATAAGCCTGATAAAACACTAATTGTCCTGCTAATTGTTAGAGCATTCCTTTCATCATGAAATTACAATGAGACCTTGTTTAAACGTACCTTGCAGCTCTCTAGCTGTTATGAAGAAGGAATGAATTGTCCCTGTTCCTTGAGAGCACCTGCCTGTGATACTTCTCTGCACTCCTAGCAGGCTGCAAGGGAAGCCTAGAGAATAGAAGCAGCCAGCAGTGCACCAGGAGCACTTAGTTTTAGAAATCTGACATTCAGAAGGTTAAAGCAGCAGGTCTGGTTTGAAGAAAGTAGGTGCTTTGCCAGAATTGCCTCTGGGAAAATTTTTATGGCATAGACACCTAGAGCATTTACTTGTCTGCTGGAACAGAAAAATGGTGCTAGCCCAAGGGCTAAGGGAATATCCTACTTTTTCTTTCAATTGTTATTCAGGTTTCAATGTTACTGTGATATCTTGCTAAAATGTTATACAGGTTTTCATTCCTACTCTTAAATTTCAATTGAATGCAATAACAAGCTGTGCAGTGTCAACACAAAAGCTTAATGAGATTGTATCTATCTCTTTGTCTTTAGATCCCTATATGAAACCTATCACTGGTTAATATTAGCATATTATCCTTACTGGATCCTACTGCTGCTGACAAAGAATTCTGATCTAAAACTTGTTTGAAGATTCTTGCAACAACCTCCTCGTATACAGTAGATTTTGCTATCTCAGATTCCCTAATCCTCATTAAAAACCTCACAAAGACTTCAGTCAGCACATCCTTTCCAGGCTTTAGGATTATTGCTCATATTTTGCTCAAAGACAGAAAGGAGAAAGATGTTTAACCATAATATGTCCAGGTAATACTGTATTTTGGTAAATTAGGATTTTCTCATTCTTTACACTTTATTCTTAAAGTTTAATTACATATCATGCAGAGTGTTTCCACACTAAAGGCAGTGCTTAGACATTCAAATGCTGAATTTTTTACTGTTATATAATTTTTATATATAAATTCTATATATATATATATAATAATGTATACTAGGGACTTCACAGGAGACATAGCAAGACATTGCCCTTGCCCCAGAGAGTCTATAGTCTAAATTCCTTGCGATCTACCAAGAGCCAGTGCCAAGCAGCAGAAATATCCTTTTGGACAAAATGTCCAGCATGCAGCTGGATAAACACAGTGTGCAGTGGGTGAACAACTGGCTCACGGGTCAAGCACAGAGGTAACAGTGAATGGGGTGACATCAGACTGGTGACCTGTCACTAGTGGGGTTCCACAGAGCTCCCTCTTGGGCCTCGTGCTCTTCAACACCTTCATAATTGACTTGGATGCAGGACTGGAAGGGATACTAAGCAAGTTTGCAGATTACACATAACTGTGAGGAGCTGTTGACTCCCTCAAAGGCAGGGAGGCCCTTCAGAGAGACCTCAACAAATTAGAGGACTATGCAATCATCAGCCACATGAAGTTCAATAATGGCAAGTGCTGGATTCTGCACCTGGGATGGGGCAACCCTGGATGTTTGTACAGACTGGGGAGTGAGATGCTGGAAAGCAGTGCCATGGAAAAGGGACCTGGGGGTCCAGGTCGACAGTGAGTTGAAGATGAGTCAGCAGTGCCCTGGCAGGAGGAGGAGGGATAACCGTGTTCTGGGGGGCATCAGACAAAGCACCATGAGCTGGTCGAGGAAGGGGATTGTCCCACTCTGCTCTGCACTGGTGCAGCCTCACCTTGAATATTGTGTGCAGTTTTGGGCACCACAATATAAGAAAGATATGAAGCTCTCAGAGAGTGTCCAAAGGAGGGCAATGAAGAGGGTGAAAGGCCTTGAGGGGAAGCCGAATGAGGAGTGGCTAAAGTCACTTGGTCTGTTCAGCCTAGAGAAGAGGAGACTGATGGGAGACCCCTCTGCAGTCTACAACTTCCTTGCAAGGGGAAGAAGAGAGCCAGACACTGATCTCCTCTCTGTGGTGAACAATGACAGAATCCAAGGGAATGGCCTGAAGTTGTGTCAGGGGAGGTTTAGGTTGGATATTAGAAAAAGATTCTTCACCCAGAAGGTGGTTGGGCACCAGAACAGGCTTCCAAGGGAACTGGTCACAGCACCAAGCCTGACAGAGTTCAAGAAGCATTTGAATGATACTCTCAGGCACATAGCATGACTCTTGGGGGTGGTCCTGTGCAGGGCAGTCATCCTGGACTTGATGATACTTGTGGTCCCTTCCAACTCAGCATATTCTGTGACTCTGTGATTCTGTGAAATACTGCTGTTGTTTAATAGTATATAAAATCTAAGCACATACTTTTACTGTGGCACATTCTTTATCTTTTAACAAAAATACATGAAAATAAATATGAAATGCAGTAAATACAATGAACTACGCAATACATTTTCATAAAGCACAGCAGAGAGAGAAGGTGTTACACAAAATATTGTTACGTGGAAAAAAATAAACACAGGGAGTAAAAAGTTTCCTCTTGAAAAAAAGACTTCAAGTTGAAATAAAAGCCAAAGACTTGTTCGACCTGGCTTATGGAAACACCTACAAACATCTTCAAATTTACTCGATCCCACTGGCTTAGTATACTTCCTCTTCCATTTCAAAGAATATATGTAATTTCACATATCAAAAAACAGTAATGCTGGTCCAAGAGGCAGTGAGATGTTTTTCATGCTGGGTTAATATCCTGGGATGCAGAGGAAGCCAGGAAGAACAACTCACACCAGTGGCAATGGTGTTATGCCTATGCAGTCTGTGCTGCTTTGCAGTTAATACTTGTTTGTTTTATTAAAAAAAACTCACTGATTAAAATGATTTCATTATTTCTAGGGTTCAATTTAGCACTTTAAATACAAAGCTTTGCAAAGTGATAGCAAAATCCAGATCAGTTTCCTGCTGGGAGTAGGATCTGTAGACTTAAAAGTCAGGTAGTTTTCCCGCATGAATTGTTTATTTACAAAATGTTTTCTCAACCAATATGTTAGAAATATCAAGACAGGCCTCTTTCTTTTCCAGCCTTAACTAAAGTGTTACCCTGTTTTTAATAGGAGCTGTCTCCTAACTCATTACCCAAGGCTCAGGTAAGCTTCGCTTCTTAATCAGCAGTCTTTGTTCTCACTAAAAATCCCTTTGGTACATATGCCTTTTCAACAACCACCTTGCCTGGAAAAGGGTACCTGGACATCTTTGGTAAATGCAGAACATAAATGAGCCTTGGACCTCCGCTGACCAACAGCTGATGTGTGTGATCTTTACCTCCTTGTATGCAAAGTTTCCCTCTGGACATTTTTATCAATAATCACAAGGGCACCTTGGGGTGACAAGTGAGTTAAAGTAACAGACTGCAGATCGAGGTGATGTAGTCACCTGTCTTGGGAGTCAAAAGCAATTGAAATGTCACTAGCCATATCACCCCCTTATGTACCTTTGGTACCGACACAGACATAACTTAGTTTCATTTATCCATGCTGGTTACATGGCCTCTCCATTCTTTACACCTAATTTTGAAGTAACAATATTCCTACTGAGATTTCCCCTCATAAACAAGACATAGCACTGCTTATAATAACGAGGAAAAGCTGAAGGAGAAGCAGAATGCTGTTAAGACATGAATTTGGTGATTACAAAGTCGGATTTACACACAGAAGACAAGTCTCACTCTCATTTTACAAACAGGTGGCTTCCTGTACCGCTCTGCCAGTGCATTTCCTTTCAACACAGAGGCCCATTTCTGGAACATATTCTATGCCTAGTTTTACTGATGATGTGGATATAGAAATATGTATAAAGCGTTTATGTGCCATAGCTCACTGAAAATTATCTGTCAGCTCCAGATGTGGATAACTGTTGAATAAAAACAGATCATCAATTGATTTTTGCAAAGGCCGTAGAATGACAATTTGACAGTAATTTGGAGCACATCTTGAATGCACATAGCATGACTTTGAGACAGCAGCCTAGACAAAAAGGACACTGTCACCCAACGTCCTCTCCCCCCTTCAATAAATACTAGTCTCTCTGCAGTTTTAAAACGCTACCTGCCACTGGGCAACCTCTGTGAATAATGATGAAGTTGGTTTTGCAATCTCTTTGGCTTGTTAAGGATGTGTTCGGACATAGCACATCCTGTTTGCTGTCTGAAAGCTTGGGGATGGTCTATGCTAAGTGGAGAGAGGTGTATCTCCAAGCAGTGATACCTTCTGTGCCTCCTGGGCACCTGCCATAGGAGTGAATGGGATAGGCCGGATCACCTGGAGGTGTCCCTGTCTCCCCATGACAGCAAAACTATCCAAACACAGAACTCTGACAATGCTAAATTTAAGTAGGAGGAATCTGTTTCAGCCTCTGTGAGCTGGCAGATGAGTGGACTTACAGAAAAACTTTTCATATTCATCTTCTGCACTGACAAAGAAATCAACCTCAATACAGTGTGAAAATAAACACAGGATAGGAATGATTTGGCCAAACAGAGAGCTCTGAACTAGTTCCTTCTTGCTCTCTCTTTAAAGCTGCCAATAGAAAGAAATAAAAAGTTTTGGGTTCCTGTTCTTAGATGATACATTTTATCCCACGATAGAAGTCTTAAACTGGTTCGATAAATTGTGTCTTCCAAGTGATCCCTTTTTCTTCATTTAATTTAAGAAGGGAGGATAGCACGATACGTACAAAACGTAAAATGAAAACAATAACATAAACAAAATAAACTACAAAAATTCAGCTTCATGCCTAACTTATTTTCTGACTCATCAAACTTATTCAGAGTCTTGTTTTCAGTTTTATTTTGTATTACAAGTTCAAACTTCAAGTTGGCCACTTCCTAGGAAGGTGGTTATTGAAAGCATCTTCGTAAACACTCTGTAGCTAGCACATGATTGTAGGATTGAGATGAGTCTAAATGATGCCAAGAAACATACTACACTGATGGCACTGAAACCTGAAGGGCCTGCCTTCCTCTTCAATAGGAGCAGTGCCTTAAAAGTTGGGGCTTCAACTGTCATTTTAAAATAGGATGGTGGCATCTTAGGCATTAGAACACGTGTGTATGTATATGTATTTCTGTATGTGTGCACACAGGTGCATGCAGGGGTATGAACTGCCTGGTCATCCTGGCATGTCTGCTTGTGGAAAACAGGGTTGTGTGGTGGCCTGTCTGCCACTGCAGTTAGCAACCGACAAGCACTCTACGCTAAACTTAAAAATTTCTATATTTGCAACTTATTATAAATACATAGAATTTATATTAAAGCATTATACAAAAAGTACCTTAGCAAGTATTTTGAATGTTTTCTGGATTTTCAGAATTATATTTGACTACTAGCAGCTCTATTTTCTACTGTAACGGAACAGTCCTAGGTACAGGCCACTAGCATCACTGGAGACTTGAGGAGACTAGACTGAGTGACAGCAATTCTGGCAGTCATTGCAGAAGCTCTAATCGGAAGCAGAGGTTGGGAGAGAAAGCACAAATGCTTGGATGCATGTACCAAATTAAAGGATACGGATGCAAACCATGATACTTCCTTTGCAATACGCCAGGTGGGAACCCAAGAGGTACTGCAGTTTGCTGGAGCAAACACTCACTAAGATTAATTAAAATCAGGGCTTGCCTTACGATATGCCGGGGACTCCAGCACAATGTCAAAAGCATAACCCGGTTGGGGTGGGGCTAGGGCAAGGCTTACATGCTGCCTGGTAAAAAGCTCTGGGAGAAACCAGTCTCATGGGCAGGTGCCCATATCACTGCAGCCTTCACGTCTGCAGAGGTAAGACGACGCAAGCCAGAGCAGGCCTGAGTCACAAACCACAACACGGCAATAATTTGACATGCTGGACAGAAAGGACACCATCCAGAGGGGCCTTGATGGTCTTGAGAGGTGGGCCTATGAGAATCTCACGAGGTTCAACAAAGCAAAACCCAAGGGTCAAGGCACCCATGTGGGTCAGGGCAACCCCAGACACACCTACAGGTTGGGCAGAGAAGTGATTGAGAGCAGCCTTCCAGAGGAAGTCTTGGGGGTGGTTGTTGATGAAAAACTCACCATTGCAGTGTGGACTCGCAGTCCAGAAAGCCAACCATGTCCTGGGCTGCATCAAAAGGAGTGCAGTCAGAAGTTGAAGGACGTGGTTCTCCCCCTCTACTCTGCTCTTGTGAGATCCCATCTGGAGTACTGCTAACAGGTCTGGTGCCTCCAACATAAGGATGTGGACCTATGTGAGCAAGTCCAGAGGAGGCCACAAAGTTAGTAAGAAGACTGGAGCACCTCTCCTACAAAGACAGCCTGTGAAAATTGGGGCTGTTCAGCCTGGAGAAGAGAAGGTTGCATGGAAACCTCATAGCAGCCTTCCAGCATCTGAAGGTGGCCTACGGGGAAGACAGAGAGGAACTCTTCACCAGGAACACGAAAGGTAGAACAAGGAGTAATGGTACAAACTGAAATAGGGGAAATTTAGGTTAGATAAACAGCAGAAATTCTTTATTGTGAGGGTGGTGAGACACTCTAACAGGTTGCCCAGAGAGGTTGGGGATGCCCCATTCCTGGCGGTGCTCAAGGCCAGACTAGATTGAGCTTTGAGCAACCTGGCGCAGCGGGGGACGTCCCTACCCATGGCAGGGGGGTTGGGAGTAGATGATCCCTTCCCACCCTTAAAATTTCCCGACTCCGCGATCCCGTGGCATCCCTCCCGCTCCCGCTGCCCGCCGGGACGGTGCGGGCCCGCCCCGCGCCGGGGCTCGGGCAGGCGCAGCCGGCGGCCCCGCCCCCGCCGCGCCGCTTCCCCCGGTTCCCGCCCCCGCCGCCCTCCGTGCGGGGCTTCCGGCGGCGCCCGGCGCGGCGGCGGCACCGGCGGCCCGGGCGGCTCCGCCCTCCGGACGGGGTAGGGTGGCGGCGGCGGCGGCAGCGCCGCCGGGCGGGTGCGGGGGGGGCTGAGGCTCCGGGCCCGGCAGAGCCCCCGTGTGGGGCTGGCCCTGCGCGGCGGGGGCGGGCGGCTGCGGGTGTATGTGTGTGTGTGTATGTATGTATGTATGTATGTATGTATGTATGTATGTGTGTACGAATATATGTATGTGTGTATGTATGTATGTGCGTGCGTGTTCGCACCCGCCCGGCGGGGGTGGCGGGGCCCGGCCGGATGGCGGGGAGGGGACGCGGAGGTGGCGGCGGCTCCGAGCGGTCCCGCCCGCAGCTGCCCCTGGGCCTCGGCCGGAGCTCCCCCGGGGAAAGGGAACTAGCCCCGTCCTCAGAGAGCGCGGGCCCCTAAGGGGTGGGAAGTGGTGAGGATGGGCTGGAGCAGGCAAGGAGGAACAGTGCTGGGAGCGGACAAAGCGGGCAGGGCTGGGAGCGGGTTGTTCTCCTCTCCCCTGCGGGTGTCCCGCCTGCATGTTACACACTTACACCTCTCTCGACCCAGTTGCCCGATCACAACACCACATAAGGCAGGGTAGGAGCTGAAAAATGAGATATCCTTCTTTCTTTATTTTTTTTTCCCCGCCTACGTGCTTTGGGGTGCTTCACTTCTTGTGCATTGTTTATGTTACCAGTGCAGGCTGATGAACGAGTGTCATTTGGACGTGAATGAACACGATTAAGACGAGGGGACACAGTCTTAAACTGCATTAGGAGAGGTTTAGGTTGGACATTAGGAAGAATTTCTTCAAAGAAAGGGTGATGAGATGTTGGAGTAGGCTGCCCGAGATGGTGCTGGATTCACTGTCCCTGGAGGTGTTTAAGGAAAGACTGGATGTGCCATGGTCCAGTTGGCATGGTGGTTTTAGGTCAAAGGTTGGAGTCAATCAGAGGGCTTTTCCAAGCTAATTGATTTTGTGACAGTGGGAGATAACAACTATGTGGCCTAATAGCTGTGATCAATGTAGTGAGGAAGCAGCTGACCAGCAAGTAAATGCTATACAGAATCTAGAGGAAATGTCAAGAGAAGATTGAGAAGACAAATAAGACAACTGCACTCAAAATCCTTTTTGAAAGTAGTACTCAGTGGGGACTTTTTGGTTTTAGTTTTTTGGCATGAAGAGGAGAATAGCTGAAAGGGTAGTTGGTTGAAATGAAGTGGTATAATGCTGGTGACATTAGGCTGTGAATTGAAATGGCTACCTGATGATTTACCCATACTGAGAAATAATTTCTTTTATCCATGAAGACAGCCTCCAGAAGGCAGGATGGATACCTGGAGCATGTTATAGGTGCCAAAGGAACTTTTGTCTCCATTATATTGCGATGCTAAACCACGCAGAGTCTGGTCCTAGCAGGAAGGCAGGCAGTGAAGTAATGTGGAATTCTTGGATTTTGCATGTTTTACTGCTCATGATGGCAACACAAAGAACATTTGAGGTGGAATTTGTCATATATTCCAGTTTTCTTCAAACTATAAATTTATAAGTTAAAAATGTGTAAAATGGCTGGTTTTAGTGCCAGAATACATTACGTGAAAAAACACAGCAAGTAAGGCCTGAGTTTAAAGTATGCTCTAAGAGCTTATTAATTTTTAATTAATAATTGCTTCTAGTTTCAACAAGTTGAATATAGATGTTGGTATAATCCAGGTAATTAAAAGCAAGAGATGCCAACCTGTGGTAAAAGTATTCTGTTTTAGACTGTAATGTAAGGATCCAGTATTCCCTCTGTGCATTAGTGTACAAAGTTAATTAAGAGATTTCCCATTTACCATCTTTTATCTAAGATGCATATGTTAAAGTGCATTAGTCTTTTTTTCAGATAGTACAATCTATTGCTTTTGTCATTTATATGTTCTTTGTAATTTGTCAGTGTTACTGTTTCCTTTCTAGTCAAATGAAAGAAAACTGTTCAGTGCTCCCAAGTGTGAGATTACCAAAACTCATGTGTCGTGTGAAAAGGGGAGATTTCCTCTACCCTTAGGGAGAGTTCATCCGTGATTTATTAGCCTGTCAATGCCCCAAGAAAGCTGATACTCTCATGCCCAACCAGTGTGTCAGTGTCCTCTTATGGGGTTTGTTCACTGAACTGTCTGGATCAGAGGGCAATTTGACTGTCCTTTTCAGGGGGCTCAGCCAGCAGTGTAAGGGAGACCTTGCAGTGGGTCTTCACACTTCGAGGGTGTGTTACCCGCTGCCAGTGGCTGCCAACACCCATGAAGGACTCACAGTAGCAGTTTATGGGAAAATGGTCTTATTAATAGAAGATTGTGACAGGTTAACGTTCAAAGATTGCCAGTGATAGTATCTGACTGCAAAAAAACATATTCAAAGCAATACATAGACAAGCTCTAGTCCCAATAAAAGTATTCAGCACGCACAGAGTGGTTCTTACCCAACAGGTGCCCCTACGAGAGGGAAGACAGGTTCAGCCTGTTGACTAATTCAGGCAGTTACAGTGGAGTCTTCTGTAACTTTTCCCCCCTTCTCAACTTACTTTTATAGTATTTCTTTATTTTTAGGTGGAGATTGAGTGAATTTAGTCATAAATACCATTATTACTGATTGGTGTAAAATTGTTTTGCTTCACTTTTAAAGATACAGTCAAAAAAATACAGCGTGCATGCCCACTGGGGATGGTCATACCTTGGAGGCAGGTAACTTTGGGATGGAAATGTGCATTAATATTACAGTTAGGCTTTAATTAATCACGTTCATCTGAGGAGAGAGATTTTGCCACCGTTGTTGGCTCATCAGCAGGACATCTCCTGTCTCCCTTGGTTGACAGGTGCTATGCGGTTTATCAGCTGCCAAGTGCTGTCTGGTTCCTCTCCCTGCAAGGATTTCTGAAGAGCCTGGATGTGGTGTCTTCCCTCCACCCTCTGTTTCATCCCCCATAGCAGGTGCTTATTGTTGTATGGGGAATCATCGTGGAGCTGCCAGCTGCTTTCCATCCAGGGAGCAGCAGCTGCATTTTACCCTATAATTTCTTTACCGTTAGAATTTCTGCTTAGATGTGATTATAACTTCTCAGTTTCCTCTAATTTTTACCCCCAGCCATCTTCCCACAGTGGTGTAAACAGGAGTTATTGCCTCTCTGGCTTTAAGAATCAAACCTGGCATATACATGTTGTATGTACAACTTTTGCTTCTCTTGAAATAGTATGAACTCTTGTCTATCATGTGCTTATTGAGGGGTAGCTCAGTGATGAAATATGCCATCCTTTGTTTTTTTATTAATCTAGTATCTGTTACTTGTTACATTTTTACACAAATCCTGCATTATAGTCTTGGAAAACTTTGTATATCATGAGGGGAAGAAGAGTTATTCATAATAGAAAAAGGGAATATAATTGAAATAGTTGTCAAGTAATATTCTGGGTAGGAGATATTGTAAATGATGCGATGTACTGTAATATATTTTGAAAGAAGGTAGCTTCTATCTCTCTTAAAAAAGTTGTATTCCAGATCTAGTCCAGTGTGGTTCTCTGGAGTCCTGTCTAAAACTAGAAACAACATTTCAGTGGCCCTTTGAACTGGTCTGACTTGGGGCCCTTGCAGTCTTACTGCCCCCTCGAGCCAGCACTGACTTCAGTTTTGGTTCAGGGAGAAGAACAGACTTGCTTGCAGGAGTGTTTGGTGTCTGCCTGGGCAAGCCCCAGGACTCATCTGACTCCCCAGCAGTGCTGGCTGGAGAGGTGGCTGTGAAGCAGAGAGTGATAAAAGTCTGTGTACAGCGTGAGATGGGAGGGCAGAGCTGATGCAGCCCCGGAGAGAGGCTGGGAACTGGATCCAGCCTGGAAGTGCAAAATGGACATGTAGGATAGCACCTGACAATGTTCCTGTATGCTCACAGCATGTTACTTTTTGTTTCTAATAAAACTGTTGGTGTCTTCTGTGCTAGTCTTTGGTGGCTGCTGATGGTTCTAGTGTTTAGTAGCAACATTTCAGTCAATTTAATGGAATTGAAAGAAAAAATTATGATATGAAAGAAACCAAATAAGTAGAAGGCTGCTGCTTGGGAGGAGGATAAAAAGATGCATTTAAAAGAAACCTTTATTAATCTTCAGTTTGGCATACTTATGCCTGTAAAAAGAAAATCAATAGTATGCAACAGGCCAAGGACGCTGCCAGAGATTGGAAGACATTTAGTTTTCCACATAAAATCTACATGTACATGAACTGCTCTGCTCTAGAACTGTTTGTCTTGATGCTTTGCACAGATCTGAGTCTGCATTTTAATCTTTTTTTGCCAGGGTAAATCCTTTTAATTAGAAATTGGCTTGACCTGTGTTAGTTTCTTGAAAAAATCTCTGTGTATCATCTGACCCTACTGAACTGTATTTAATGTAATTCTTTCACTAGCTTGTTATCCTTTAACCTCTGGAGCAATTTTTCATTGGTCTTTTAACTCCACAGAATCATTAATGCTTGTTTTAAAATGCCAGAAGAAGACTTCCTATTTGTATTGTAGTCTTAATACTTACTTAATCCTCTTTTAGAATAGTTTTCTGTTTCCTCTTACTTGTTATAAACGACTAAATCCTTTATTATTCTAAACTCTTTAGAACTAATTTACCTCCACTTCTATTGTTTAAACTAATACATTTTTATGAAAGGTCTGTATTCCTACTTACTTACTTTTGAGCTTGTTCACTGGTACCAGCCAAAATTGGTAAAGTTGTGTCAGCGTCAAGGATATGAAATTTTTGCAGGTTTTATGAAACCATCACGTTTCCAGAGTAGGAATGACCCAGATTAATGTTTGTGCTAATGGAAAATCTGCAGCATGATCTCAAGTTACCTGCTATGTTAGACAAGTGGCCAGCTTGTTGAGGTACAGCTCTGAACCACCCCACGATTATGCTACTCTTTGACGAACTGATAAGGAGCACAGCTGGGTTTTACAGCAGCACTGTGGGACCTCTGGGCTGTGGCCAGAGGCAACCTCGAGTTTGCACTGCAGACACGAAGTTTTGTAAGTTGTGTATGTGAGATAAAGTGATTCCCACCTGATCTTGAAGTACCCCAACCGAATGATTCTTGAAATTGATATCTGGAAAGCCATAATTTCCATGGAGCAGCCTTCAAATCATGTTAATTGGTGAAATTAGTTCTAACTTTTGAGTTAGAATATGATGTATATGCCGATCTACTCATGATTCCAGGGCTTGATAGCAGTACGTTTGTTGAAGTTTAATGTCTTTTCTGTAAATAGATTTTTTTCTTTATAAGAAGGAAAAAACTAGAAGAACAGTGTTTTTGTAATCTTCACTTACATCTTACAGCATCTCTGCTTTGAAAAAAATAAAATAGCAGTTTTCAGTTTCAAGATGTTTATTTTGGGGTTTTGGATGTGAATTTTTGTTTGTTTGTTTTTTAAGAAGGAGAGATTAGGGATTGTGCTGCTTTTTTTCCCAGTGCCTTTTCTAAAAGATGGTTCAGGTTTGTGGGAATTGTGACGTTATTGGTTGTTGATATTCCAGGGGAGCTTGAAGTAGATCCAGCATATTGTCTTATGCATTCCCTTCTGCACTGAATTTCAGGAGTAATTCATGTTGTTAACAGCTGTGTCAACATGTGAAAAGGAAGGTCAGGAACTAAACAAAAGACTAATAATAGAAGAGACAAGGAAGTGAGAGGTGAACACTTTAGTAAACTTTCTTTCTGTGATAGGTAAGAGGGGCAAATAGTTCAGCCTGTCCTTATCTGTTACCACAAGCACCACCTTGTTGGAAATGTTCAAATGAAAGAGAGCTGTTTGTACGTGTGTGTGTGTGTGTGTGTGTGTGTGTTTAAGTATGGGAAACAAGCAACTGACCCGAGAAACACACACGGTGGATGTGCATAGAGACATACAAAAGTCTCCATTTGTTTAATTATTTGCCCTACTTTAAGCTTATGCTTCCAAAAACTCCAAAGTGTGGTCTTGCTTGTACCCACTGCAAACACTGAATATGTGGTTTGTCTTCCTGGCAGTGTGAGGCGGCGTGTTAGTTGTTGTTCGAGCCGTCTTCTGCAATAGGAGAGTCACGTCTGTTGGTTCAGAGATTACCACAGCATGTAATCCTGTGATAAACTAATTGGCAACTCCAGTACAGGCTGTTGAAGAAACATTTATTCTATTTTGAGACATGCTTAGTCATCCCTGTTTTGGCCTCTTAACAGGTTACAGGCGTTACTCCTTACTCGCTGCTCTTAAAGCTGATGAACAAGGTAATCAGAAGGCCAGTTTGTGATAAATGGTTTGTGCTACTGGAGGGTGTGAATTCATAGCCCAAGTGTGTTGTGTACTGTCAGTGGAAACTGGAGAATACGCTGCATATTTTGTTGTATATTGGTAAACCCCACGGTTTACATCACACAGGTATGGAGCGGCTGCTAAATATGGGACCAGCATATGTAAGAGGACCTTTATGACCAGGAAATATGATACTTCTGTGTCCTGTAGCCAACATTCAGCTATAAATGTTTCTTTACTGTTGTAAATAGAAAACTTTAGTAAAGTGATTTACCTTGAATTAAGCTTTTTTTAATTGTTAAACTTGCTTATTTGATTGTTTTACTTATATTGGTGCAGGCTGTGTAAAACACACTAGTATCCGTAATTATTAGTATGTTTTGTGTTGTTTGATTAGCTTTACAATATGCAAATCTAGTACATTTTGTGTTTAATGTTTGATGGAATTGTTACATAAGTGAAAAAAATTTTTTCTCTTCAGAAGTAAAATGCTTTCTGTGAGAACTTCTGCTTCTGATGCCAGGACTCTTTTGAAGACTTACTTTGCTGCATGGCTTAAAGGCAGATGATGTTGTTAATGAATTCTGAGCATCCTTCAGGAGACTGGTGACCCTTCTATCATTGGTGTATGCTGTCATGGACAACTTTATAGGTAAAGATGGTATTTTGTGAGTCTTTCTCAGATTAGTACTCTGATAAAGGAAGAAGTGCTTCAAGTTTTTGGTTTAGATTAACAGCCCAAAGTTTGCTCTTTTCCCTCTTAAAACCATTCACAGTGCTTTTAAGAAAATGCTTTTCACAATGGTTTGGAGAAGCTGTATCTTCATAATGTGAAGTTCTGTCTTAAGATACTCTTTTACAGTTGTTCACGGCAAGGACCAAATTTCATTTCATACTTGATTTCACTTCCCTAAGTCAGTGCAAGTTTTTTTTTCTCTTATAAATCCCTGAAAATAATGCTTGATTTAACCATTAGTTTTTTTGTTGCTTGAGGGCAGGTTTTGTCTAATGTTTCTTCACAGTATTCTCTTCTTTTAGACACAGTAAATGGGAAACCACACTTAGTAACCTCCAACTAAACAATTACCTTAAAATAAAATCTAATAGTTTATTAGTATTTTACTGGCAGTTCTTTGTTTAAGAGGGTATTAGAAAGAGCACAAAATGCTTTCTAAGAATGTTGTATCCACTCACTACGTTTATTCATTCTGTTTTATCAGCTCTTTTCCAGAACACCACAAGCAGTTAATGCACCTTATAAAGGACTCCTGACCTTTTGCATCTTCCTAAGTCATATCTAGATGCCACCAGTGTTTCCCATGTTAACAGTTCTGAGCATGTTTTACTATATGTGCCTTCGGCGCCGAGCTAGGACAGCGACGAGAGGAGAAATGAACAGTCGGAGGGCGATTGAATCAAACACCCGAGCCTTACCTATCAACGTTGAAATAGTTCAGTATGCCAAAGAAGTGTTGGATTTCAGCTCTCACTATGGCAGTGAAAACAGCATGTCGTATACCATGTGGAATTTAGCGGGTATTCCAAACGTGTACCCTAGTTCTGGTGACTTTACTCAGACTGCTGTCTTTCGAACTTACGGGACCTGGTGGGATCGCTGCCCCAGCGCTCGGCTGCCGTTCAAGAGGACACCATCCACCTTCTGCAGCCAAGACTATGTGGAACTTGCTTTTGAAGAACCGGTTTATCCCACTGCAGTGCACATTCTGGAAACCTACCATCCTGGAGCTGTAGTCAGGATTTTAGCATGCTCTGCAAATCCTTACTCTCAAAATCCACCAGCTGAAGTAAGGTAATTTTTTTCTTTTCTCCCTTATGTTTTCCTGTAAGATGTTAAATGCTACAAATAGTGTTGTTTAGTGAACTTTACTTCCTAGTATTTATCTGTTTTGTATCCGACCCACTAACATTTACTTTATTTCTGCGTGTTTTTAAAACTGTGGTGACATGTTTTGATAACAACTTCAGAGATGTGGATGTTTTGTAGGAATTAATGCAGCTCCTAATATCGAATTTAATTTGTGTAATGATAGTTTTTGTGTTGGAATTTTTATGAGCAGTAATCATTATGTCTGTACAGAAAACACTTTTGAAATGGCAGGTCTGAATTCTTCCTCCAATAAGAGGAGCAAATTGTGTAAAAGAAGCTGAGGATTCACGGCTGCTGTATCACCCTGCTTCACGCGGTAGACTTTCTTCTCTGTATGCTTTAGGTTGGGTGTATAGTATAATCAGGCACTGTAACTATTCATATGGAAATGAGACTAAAACCAGAAGCACAGAACAGTCAGACAAAAGGTGAAGCCATTTGTCAGATCTTTATTTTTGGTCTGATCAAAGGGTGTGAGCTGCACCTTGTTTTTACACTCACTGCATAGGCTAAAAGAAGCTGATTTGATCCTGTGGGTTTTCCTCATAGTGGAAAGTCCTGATGAAATTTCAGCTGGGGGGTCAGGAAGATGGTGACCTGGGGAGTGGTAATATAGTAAAATAAAATACTCTGTATGAGGTGTGAAGCTCTTAGTGAGGAGGTGAGGAAATAGAAATGGAAGGAGAAAGAGAATAGGTCAAAGTACATAGTGGGCAAAAGCATTGGGAAAAGCTATCAGTATGTGCAATCAAAGTATTCCGTATCAGAAGAGATTAAATGATACCAAAGCTATAAAGGAAGGGAGAGTTGATAAAAGAAAATGTATCTTGTAGAAAATAGTATGCCAGCAAATACTGTATTACTTTGAAATGCACACTTTGGTGGTGTAACTAGTATTGGTTTGGATATTGGGTATTTTTTCCTGACTTGCCTTTTACAGATGCAGTTAAAGAGCATACTTACAGGTCTAACTTAGTACCCTTTGCTTCCTAATACTAGACCACTGATGCTCATTGGAAAACTCTTGGAAAATCGGATGTTATTTTATGTATTCAAAATTCCCAGTTAATATCTTATGTATGATTCTGTCGTATACTGTTCTTAAGAGCAGTTGTTTGTTTTACAGGTTTCTAGTGAGAATATTCTGTATAGCTCAAAACCATATGAATTCAAGGAACAGTGATGGGTCAAACTAATAGTAACAGGCCACCTAACTTCAGAAGAACGGGTGTATTTGGCACTGTAACACAGAACCTGTTTACAGGATGGTATGTGGTGAAGGCAGCTCTTAAGACTTACACGTTTAGAACCTAATGTGAAATAACTTTTGGGCGATTAGTCTGTGAATTTTCTTTTTACTTTTTTTATTTTATGTTGTAGATTTTTACTTCTTTATGATGTAGCACATTGTATAGAGATTATTTCTGTAACTTGATAATATTGCATTAGGCTAATTATAACACAGGGTGCTTCAGGGCATTGCAAAGATATAGTTCTGATTGATAAGCTAATGTTATTTTATGTCTGTTTAGGTTCTTGAAACAGTATGCCTCGGTAAAGACTGAGAGGTGTTGGAGGAAAGCTCAAGAAATGTTAACTGAAGGAGATACTTAGTAAGGTGTACTAAAAAAAGAAGAGAAAATTGTTCAGAGAGGTAAAAGGAGATGGAAGTGAATATACTAATATAAAACTTTGGGGTATGTGCTTTATGACTCCTCTTGAGGTGTGAGTAGTGAGAGCTCAGACTCCCTTCTTCATAATAAAAGATGAAGCTTCTGTAGGACCCTGCATTTTAATTTGTAGGCAAGAATACCTTCTTGCCTCTCTGCACGGGTTAATAACATTTTTGGTTAGAAAAAGGTTGTCTCAGGGATCCTTGGAACCAGTTCTCTGTGCTGCCTCTTCAGTACTTGTTAGTCCTGATACTAGAGAAGTGTTAGAGGGACTTTTGGCTTACCTTCCCTCAGCAGGACTTGTCTGTTCAGGGCTGCCCATTTGGTTTGTCTCCTTTCTTCGGAAGGAGACAAACATGTCTTATGCATGGTGTCTTGAAGGGAAGATAAAGGGACCTTTTCTCCACATGAGGTATGCAATATTTTTTCTCTGTTCATTTGCTCACCTTTATCAGGGGAATCTGAAAAGTTGCAAGGGCGCGGTCTCTTTTCTGCTTCAGTTCTTGGTCCCTTGTTCTCACTTCCAAAAGTTCTCTGAGATGTCAGCTAAGAATAGGATTTTTTTTGAAGATGGAATGCTGCTGTAATCTCAGATGATTCCTTGTTTAACTGATGTTTTAGTCTTGAAGAACTGGCATATTATTTTCTTCTGTTAAAAAAGGCCATGTCCTACTTACTCCAAAGGCTCTTAAAACCTTGTTTTCCTCTTCTGACTATTTTGATACTGATTTTTAGATCACCTTGTTACCAAAAAACCTTCCAGTGCTGCTTTGTTTTATCAGCTGACTATGGATCTGTTTCTGAACACCAGTATAGAAAGGACAGGTGTAATGGGTTGACCCTGGCCAGATGCCAGGTACTCACTAAAGCTGCTCTCTCACTCCCCTCTGCAACTGGACAGAGGAGAGGAAAAAGAACAGCTAAGGATTCATGAGTTAAGAGCTGGGAGAGGTCACTTACTGATTATCTTCAGGGGCAAAACAGATTCAAAGTGGGGATATTACTTAAATTTTTTACTTACAGGATCAAAGCAAAAGAGTGAGAAGTAAAAGAATCTTAAAAACACCTTCCCCCCCCCCCCTCCTTCCTTCCATGCCCTCCCTCCTCCCCCCCAGCAGTGCAAGGAGATGGGGAATGTGGATTATGGTCAGTTGTTTCTGTTGCTGCTCAGGGAGAGGAGTCCTTTCCCTGCTCCCGTGGGGTCCCTCCCACAGGAGACAGTCCTTGATGGACCTCTCCAGTGTCAGTCCATCCCACAGGCTACAGTTTTTTGTGAAACTACTGTCCCATAGGTCTCTCCTCCATGGGATGCAGTCCTTCACGAATGAGCTGTATGGACATGGGTCCCCCCCAGGGGCCACAGGTCCTACCTTGGGAAAACCTTCTCCAGCGTGGGCTTCCCTCTCCACGGGCTGCAGGTCCCCGACAGAACTCTTTTCCATCCTGGGCCTTCCCCAGGGTCACAGCCTCCTTTGGATATCCACCTGCTCCACAAGGGTCTTCATGACAGGCTGCAGGGGCCTCAGCTCTGGTGCCTGGAGCACCTTCTGCCCCTCCTTCTGCACTGACCTTGGTGTCTGCATTGTTGTTCCAAGTTCTCACTCGCTCTTCCCTGGCTGGAATTTTCATCTGTGCAACAACCTTCAGTTCTTAAATATGTTATCACAGAGGTGCTACCGTTACTCCTAATTGGCTTGGTCCTGGCTAGTGGAAGGAACCCCATTGCTCAGGGAAGCATGTTGAAAAATGGCTAACACCCACATAGTTGTCCCATGTATTCACTTTGTGCTTCAATTGTGTGGAAGAAGGACTCATGCAGGTGTTCAGAAAGAGGCCTTTGGTCGTGGTTCTTTGCTGCTGGTGCGCTGAATACTGCTGTCACAGCATTGTATGACGCTGGCTCAGGTGAGCTTTATTTGGAGTGTTTGTAGAGATTGGGTCAGATCTTCATGGGTGAGAACAAGCATTTATTTTTTGGAGGGCCTGTAATTGTTTCTAAGTAATCCTAATGGTTAAAACATGACAGTTAATTTGAAGTTTTTTCATTGTGGTTTAACCAGCATCCAGCGGAGGATTTTCTGTCCTCGTATTTTTTGCTGCTTTAAACACAGAAGGCACTACATCAATCTCCTTCACATAAAACAATTTTTAAAAATCATAAATGTCAGCAAAATTGCTGCTTTAACACATGGAGACCTTTTGTGCTTTTCATTTGTACCACTCAGACCTTGATTGGTGAGAAGTGTTTGGTAATTCCTTAAACTATACCAGCCTTCAATATACAGATTTGTTACATGAATTATCAGAGTGCAGAAAGCCCAAGAAAAAAAATAATATCGTGAGATTGAGGGAATATTGTAACATAAAGTCTCAGTTTTTATGTGGGGAAGAAATCAGTCCCTGTTTTTGATTGTGTTGTGTTATGATGGCCACTAATATGGCCTTGATTTTGTACAGTGGTGCACATTATGTATGCTTAGGGTTTGTTGACAACGATGAGTTGTCACCAAACTTCAGCCAGTGGAAGAGGCAGAGCTCTGCAAAGGTGTAGTGGTGACAACTGCACCTGACAGTGGCGTGAGCTGACCCCAACCAAGAGACTTGACTTTATTTCTCATGGTGTTATTAGATTGATAGATAAGATACAACTAGCCTCAGTGATGAGAAAAAAATTTTTCCAGATATTTCAAATAACTACCCTGTTCACATGAGCTTTTCAGAGATTTCTCAAAAATGACTGTATTCCATGAACCCAGAATTCATTCTTCTGTGACAGGCATCTGGACAAGAAGAAGCTGTTTCCCTGAAAATGTCAAAACAAGTTTTAAGTAAGGATGCAAATGCCTAGAACTTAGGTTGTGTGTTACACATAGGTGAGATACAGCCCCGAAGGTTCCTTATCACACTCTAATGTGTTGATGGTATCAGCAGTGTTTTGGGTGTTTTGATCTGAGATTCACAGGGAATAAAAGGTAGAGTGAACGAACCATCTGAACACTGCTCTCTGCAAGTAAAAACTGATCATATTTTACATTCCGTACACTGCCTTTCTGGTTTCACTCCCCTTTTTTAGGAGGGGGGATAGTTTTTTTCATCAAACATTTTGATCCCTCTCCTGGCTGCTTGCAAACAAATCTGCAAAGTTCCCATCTGAATTAGAATTCTACTGTTAAATACAATGAACTTCCTAATGGAAGGAGCGGGAGCCTTTTACTGTGTCCATCTTCATTAGCCTGATCCTCTGTTTTGCAGCAGCTTCTGCCTCTACAGGCTTCAAGACCTTCAGAAAGAGAAAGAAACTTTGCATACAGCAAACAGAGCTAAGCTGGGAAATGCTGAGCCACACTCAATTTTCTAGCAAAATTTTAAATGACATGAAATAAAATAAATTAGAAATAAATGGCAGGAACACACAAGGCAGAATGGAACTGCTTCCAGACAAATGACTGTGGTATCTCACCGGTGAGAAACAACCTAATCAGTGTTACGTTTTATCTGTAGAAAACAAGAAAAATTAATCACAAGACAAAATCTCTAACCTACTGAAGAGGTAATTGTCACGTAGCAATAAGGATATATGCTATGAAACATCACCCCAAGCATGGCCACACATTCCAGACTAGTTAGGAATCTCTGGTTTTGAGCTTTTATAGAAGCACATTAATATACAGTGTCACTGTAAAATATATGATATAAAAGAAACTGTCAAATTAAGTTATAAAAAAAGACCAAAACAGAAAAACAAGGATGAGCCTTTTCTTTTATATTCCAAATTTAAAAAGCAAAGTTATTTTTAAGAAAGGAAAAAGCTGAAAAACTTCTGAAAAAATTTTTTGCTTGACAGCTCCCATTTAAACACTGTCTAACAACAACTAACTATTGGGAATATCAAAATGTTTTCAAAGGGCTTACATTGAAGAAGCCATTAGGGAATCACCAAGAGTAAGCCTTCTGGATAAATAAGGAGGAAAAAGAAACAGGAAGTAGAAAACTTCTTTCTACACCAGTCTCAATTTGACAATGTAAGAAATCTCGTTAGACTGCAAGCAAAGTTTAATCTTGTCTTGCTAGGGAGAAATCTGATTACTTTTCCTAGAGTCTTTTCCAAATACTCTCTCTTATTACATACATGTCTTCAGAAGTAACCAGGTCTGCTCAGGCATCATCCTAGCCATTAAAAACCTTTCCAACAGCATTAGGACAACAAAAGTTAAGCAAGCATTAAACACGTATTCTCATTTAATGTAAACCTTGCAAATATGATTCTCAGTCTAGAAATCACTAGACTGTATTTTCCTTTCTGGTGAGAGAAGGGAAATGGGAATCTTTTTTTTTTTTTTTTCTTTTTTTAATCTCATAGGTGTATGGAGTCTTTAGTATCAAAGCAGAATGAGTTCTTGTCTATCTTCGTGAGACAGAGAGAAATTTAATAGGAAAAGCGACTCCATTAAAACTAAATGGAGAAACTCACATAAAGTCCTCCTTTTCTTTAGCCACTAGAGAAAATAATACAGATGTTGCTGACTCTTACTCAGGCTTTGCATGACACTGCAAAGACTGAGGCTTACTAGCACAGTGCTGGTGAAACCTTCTTATCAAAGCACTCTCATTGCAACATTTTTGATCAGTTGTTACTGTATATCTGAGAGATGTGAGGACAAACAATGTGGTACCTGCAGTCATTTGATGCTGCTTGATTTTTTTTTTTTTTTTGAGAGCTACCTAATTAACTTGGGGCAGGGGATGGGCAAGATTCCTTTGACTTAATGTAATTTATTGAGATTCAGTTTCTCTTTGTTTTGAGTTAAATAGTTCATTGAGCACCTTAAGTTTGGAACAAATGCAGGCAACCTTATTAGGGAAGCTGATTTTGGTATGTACCCTCAAGCCAGGATTAACTGTAAAAATGCCTTTCTTATGGAAGATTTTTAAATGGATAACCGTAAAAAAAGAATGCTCCAGAACAGAAGACATGCAATTCTTACTGAAACCTCTTGGAAATTGAGAGTTTTGATCCCACTGTGAATTCTTCACTCCCATTCAGATTATGTATATTAAGTATCACACGGTGATCCTAGATGAAGAGATCACTTCCAGTTGCAGTAATGGGTGTGTTGACTGTACCTCCGCTTGGAAAGAACCTACCAGCCCTGACTCAGAGCGATTGCTGTTGCTTGTTCTTGTGTGCAGTGCCACCAAGGCAGAGAAGAACATCAAATCAACCTGATTGACTTGAGGTTTTCCAGATAAACCGAGAGCTAACTCCTTTAAAGTTAGATTGGTAGGCTGTTGATGAAAAGAAGAATATGACAAGGACAGTGGAAAATTGTCACTGGTTTTGTTGTTCGTCAGCATTTGGTATGTAATGTGGAATTTCACAAGACTGTAAAGTCATCCTACATGTCTTTCATTTTCTCTAGTTTGTTGCAAAGACTGGAAAACAGATACTGCTAGCTGAAGTTGGTTATTGCACTCCAATTTAGTGCCTCTAGATCTCTAGATGCATTATTTTTTTTTTTTTTACTACTGCTAGATAATCCTCTCTTCAGGGTATGAAAGGAAAAGTCAGTAACTAAGACCCGTTCTGTTAGAAACTGATGGTCCAGCTTGTGCTAAATTAGTGAAAAAATAGCCTTGAGTTTCCCTAAGGATGGCTTGAGTGGGTTCATGGAAGTGTCTAAGCAAAATTTCAGGTGGTGGTGATATGAACGTGTTCAAGAAACATCACACGTGCATTGCCGACATTAGGTATTTGCTCAAAGAATTGACCTGTGTGAGAGGGTGTGACAGTGGGACTACGTCTGGTATTTTGCCATGAGTTTACATTAATTTCATGAACTAATGAAATCTTTTCTCATGACTAAGTCTCTCTTATGAAAACTGTTAATTTTAGGGTAGAATTGTCCACTCTCCTACATAAGTACTTTCTGATGTGCCATTATGTTCATGTCTTGCATATTTGTTTTTAGTTCGTGACTTATTTTTTTCTGTTGAGATAAGACTTATGGAAGCCTCTCATTCTACTGTAAGGTACTTAGAGAGCAGCTTGATATAGGATAGGAAAATTTATCTGTGCATACCTGAAAACGTCAGTTGTGAAATGGAATTTTCAGCCAATATGGATTAATTTTCCTATTTTTTTCCTAATTAATTTTCTTAATTTTCCTAGTAACAAATATCAAGCTTCTGCATCTTATACCGTGTGCAGTGTTTTCATGAAAGTCCACTTTGCTTTCTGTCATGATGGAAAAGGCTTAAGCAAGTTGTTCTGCAAATAAAACATATTTGATTTTATTTTATTTTTTAATTGATCTTCCTCTCCACTCCTCTCCCTCGCCCTTGCGTGGAATCTGGTAGGAAAAGCCAAGATGCTGAGATACTGGGGAGCAGATAAAGTGCTTCTGAGATACATGTGCCAGGACAGGTAGTCTTAGAGAAATTTTTGAAGCTGGGACTAAGGTGATCAAAAGGAGATGGAGTATGGAATAAGGTGTGGAAGTGTGTGGATTGATATCAAGGTAGGCATACTGTCAAAGGGAGTAGCAGCACTGTCTGCTGGAGGCTTCCTTCTTTAGGAATTAACTAGACTCGAGGGAGGAAAAACATGGGCATCAGTGGCTGAAGGATTTCCATTCACTGGATGAGGACTCATGCGGATATAAAGAGCACATTTCTGTTTTCAGGCCTTTTGGCAAGTTTGGAAGAGCTGAAGGCCTAAGGAATATAAGACTCGATTCTTCCAGATTACTGAGTTGGAGACAGGTTTCCCTTTCACTTACTGGAGGAAGTTTGAGGTCTGTGTGTGCAAGTGAAGATGTATGTACAGTAATCTCTTGCATGCCCTGAACCTCCTTCTGTCATTGGACCAAAGAGGAGAAAAACTTCTCAGTTGTGCAGTTTGGAAATTCTAGCAGTTTTTGCAAAGGTCCCTTTCAAAAATGACTTGAAGATTCTACTTTCTTTGCTAATTTGACAGTGAACTACTTTTGTAAGGAATATTTTGCTTGTCTAGACAGGTAAATAAGGTAAAGTTTAGATTATTTTTTTAATAACTTGCAATACTGTAATTTAGACAGGCTTGATGTTCAAGAGTGAGTTGTGGGGTTTGGGGTTTTTTTATTTTGTTTTGTGGAAAATAAGAGAGGTCAGATGACTGTACGTTTTGATTATATGACAAGACTGTTCCTTCTATACTTAGACTAACATGCCATCAATGCGAAGACATCTGTAATCCATTTGTTATGATTATCCTACCTGTGAGATGTTAGAAAAACTTGTGCACCAGTAACAGTAACTAGTGTGTGACTATGAGTCTACAGCTTGTTTTGTTGTTTAACAATGCAGAAAAAATATGCTAAGGTCATGGGTTAGCGTGTCCTGTTTAATTCATCCTTAGAATATTTATCAAATCTAGGGAAAACATAAATTTTGTTGTCTTTTTAGCTGTATTTCTCACTTGTTAAATACTTCTGACAGAAGAGGCTGCCCTTTTACTGTGTTCAGGAATTGCTTTAGTAACTTTGATTTTAATCCCTATATTGTATTGTGTGTGTGTGTAATTTTTTTTTTTTTTCCACAGATGGGAAGTACTTTGGTCTGAGGCACCTACAAAGGTGAATGGTCCTCAGGCTCGGCAGTTCACACCTTGTATCAAACAGATAAACTTTCCCACAAACTTAATCCGACTGGAAGTGAACAGCTCTCTTCTGGACTATTACACTGAATTGGATGCAGTAGTGCTGCATGGTGTGAAAGAGAGACCCGTGCTTTCACTAAAGACTTCAATGATTGATATGAACGATATAGATGAAGATGAGGATGAAGAGAAGTATGGCTGTGGAATGGACACCCTTAATAAACAGTTCAGCATCGTTACCCTCAGGGAATGGTCAACTAATGGATATTTTGATAAACTGCCTTACGAGGTAAGAAAAGAATGTTTATACTCAATCGTTTTCTTGATCATTAAGGGTTCAAAGGTGCTTTACAGGGTGTTGGTCAAGTTGGGTTTTTTCTCAGTTACAGTTCCTTGCGAATCCCTGTGAATTCCTTGTGAATTTCCTGAAGTTATTGTATAGGTATGTCTGAGTTATGTAAGTCTATCTACTCCCATGGGTGGATGTTAGATATTTGCATAGTTACTCCACTCTTATTTCTCAAGAATATATGCATTCACACAGTTCTTACACAAGTTATTCTTGCCTTTAATTTCCAACTCTTGAACTTTGAAGCTTCTAGCAGCTTTCCAGTAGTTTTTAGCCCTCATGCTTGACAAAGAAAATATACAAAAGAGATGTGAAAAGACTGAGTCAACATCTGGAAGTGGAAATAGTTTTTGGTAGGCTAAAATTTGTTTTCCTGTTCTTTCTCTTACAAAACTTACAGAACTTACAGAACTGGAGACTGCTATAATATTTTTATATTATTATGAAATAAACATCTTCCAGCCAGCTTAGTTTTGAAACATGGTGCAGGTAAAATGTCTTATAGATTGACTTCTGTACATTGTCTTGTTTCAGTGCTTGCTGCTTTTTGTTCTATCATTAGCACAGACAACAGTTATGAATAAACTCCTTTCAGATCCCCTGGAAGCATGGCAGTTACAATTGTGCTCAGAGTCAGTAGATAAATATTTTCTTTCCTGTAATTTCCAGTATAATGAGATTCTGGAGTATGATTGCTGAATACTGTGTGCAGACCAGGCCATTCTCAGTGGGATGTAGCTGTTTATGGAGGCTGGTACCCTGGATAGCATAAGAATTGAGAGACAAAACAATTACCTTCACCTTTCCTGAAATAAACTGTTTGCACATGATGGAAAGGAGCCTTTACTTGCCCGTCAGACCTCAGGGCTTGGGTAGAGACGAGTTTGTTCCTGCTCTCCAGTGTGCTGCAGTGTGACAAAAGCAGCAAGTGTTTATTTACTGTGGTAACTCATCCAATGCTCAGAGTGCTCATCGCTTGAACCAGACTCGCTTTTGAAAGTGAAGGGAGTGTGGTGAGATGCTGCCGCTGATTGAAGGGCCCTTGCAGAAATATTTGTTCACATCAAACATTGTGTTGGTTTTATGACATCTTTTGTCTCTAAGTACCCCAATTTGACTCATGAAGGCCAGGGTTGAGTGACCACGTGTCCTAGTAACCTACAGAAGTTTGCTGTGCTTGTAAAGAGGAAAGAGAAAGGAAGAGAATGTAACAACTCTTATCTTTCTTCTCTTGAAAACAAACTTCTTGAGTTTGGTTTGGGTCGTCTTTGTTGTTGCTGCTGTGGAATAATAAATGAGGATACTAACTTCATTCTGAGTTAGCTCTAGTAGTGGTTTGGCTTTGATTTTTTTTCCCTGGAGCCAGTGTAGTGTTTAATGTATTTTACTGTTGGTGCTTGAATATCAGTTCTAAAGTAAAAAAAGTACTTTGCATAGCTGTTTGCAAATATGTTGGTTTTAATAATTCAAAGAAATTAATTGTAGATAAAACTTCATTTAAATCTAGGAAATTCTCTTGTTTGAAAAAGCTGGCTAAATTGATTTGCAGTATAGAAGAATACCAGGGAGATTAATCAATTTCTTTATTGTTTCATGGGATCACAGAATCATTAATAGGTTGGAAAAGACTTCTAAAGAAGATCATCGAATAATTGTTGATTATACATATTAAAATTTTAATTTAGGAAATATTTGTGTAGTCCTGTTACTCCTATGAACTTTTGTCTTCATGTACTTTTTTTGTGTTTTTCTGCTTTCCTGTTTGTCTACCAGCTTCCTTTTTTTATCCATTTTTTAACATGTTTGATTTCATGAATAAGTCTATCAATATCAAGAACATTTTTTTTCTTCTGCCTTGATTTAAAGAAACTGAAAGTATGGGTGGAGTATTTGTCAGAAAACTACAAAAGACTGTTCCTGGACTGGTTTTGTGACAGCAGAAATCCCAGTCTACTTCTTTCTAGTCCAGCTGGAAGGTTTGGGCGTCAGAACAACAAAAATGTTGTACTTTGTAGTGTGACAGTTTTTTATCACATTGGATATGGGAACAATGCTCTGCATGCTGTCTTCAAGACTGACAAGTGTCAGAGTTTTCTGGGAAGTGTTCGAACTGTGTAGGAATGAAGTAAGGCAACTGCTGACTCCTTCCAGTTTTCGTTTATATGGTATATGAAAAATTGTATCTCTTTGTAAGGGCATATTGATTATCAATATGTAGCTGTCCTAAGTTTTCATGCATTTGTCTGTTCTTTATTGAAGTTGTTTTGAGGCTTTTTCATACTACTCTCTGTAATTCACAAAACACACAGGCTGAGTGGGTTGTGCTAAGTAGGCAGCAGTTCCTCCAGTCTTTGTTTTGCCTTTGTTGTCTTTCTGAAACTTCCATAGACTATCCTTTCACAGACTGTGGTGTTCCTCAAAATGGCATTAGGAATGGCTTGGTGCATTGTGAGCTCAAAAATCGTTGTAAGAATTCTAGAGAAGCATTATGGACTGCTCCTGCCAAAAAACCTGAGAAAAATGCTTGACTTACAGGGCACAGACTTCCTGTAGAAAAAAGTGTAAATTCTTGGATGACCTAGGTGAGAGAATTTTTCTTCCCTGATTATGAACTGTGTTAACCAACCCTAAATAGCTGTGAAGTACTTGTACTATCTATCATCTCTTCTCCAGAACTACCTTAAAATCGAGGAAGAATTTTGTAGGAGACACTTCATGTCCTTGTCTTTCTTCCTAGTTCTTTGACTAACTTGTGCTGCATGTAAAGTGGAAGGAGTACGGCCTTAAG
Organism: Empidonax traillii; assembly: GCF_003031625.1. Classification (NCBI taxonomy): domain Eukaryota; kingdom Metazoa; phylum Chordata; class Aves; order Passeriformes; family Tyrannidae; genus Empidonax; species Empidonax traillii. Next base: position 102,344 of record NW_020955683.1, read on the forward strand.
TCTTAGTTGGCTTTGCAGGAATGCTTGAGACCTGAAGGCCTGAACAAATTCAAAGCCTTTGGGAAAGGTGAAGAATACCAGCCACAGGATACATCTTGTGCAGTTTGAGACTCACCAAGATGTGCCAAGTACCAAAAACGCAGCCTTAGTTCTCCAGAGGACAGTCAGGAGAAATCCTGCATGCTGCGGTCCAAAATAATTTTTTTATATAAATTTTGTTATAAAAAGATACAAATGACATTTTTATCATTCCTTGAAGCAAATTTTTCCAAAAGCTGCCTATAAGATTTATGAGCTGTTCGTGTCTGCTGGGAAAGTGAATTTCACTGTTAAATGTGGATTTGGCACCTCTGTTCCGTGAAATGGGTCCCAAAAGTAAGATCTGCATCACTTAAATGAGAGTTAGATAGAAGAATCGGAGCAATAAGCAAGAGCAGTTTTAAGTGCAATACACTTTTTTACCCCTCAACAGTAAACTTCTTGAATCTTTCCAGAACAAACTGTTGTAGGCTTCCAGATTTTATGCCTTTCTTTGCAAAAGGAAATTCATGAGGTTATTATAAGTTGTCTTAACAGCTGATGACGATGTGTCACAAGATTCCTTTCAGCTGATAGCCAACATACTGCCAATTGCTGTAGCAGACAAGACTGAACAATGGCACGTGGAGAAGGTCCCTGCAGCTTTAGTCTTCCTGGAGTCACAGTTGTTTGATTGTGCAGTCTGAGAGTAAAATCCATTTCTGTTCTTTGGATCAAGAAGGGTCTTAAAACTTTTACAACCTTCCACTGCTGAAAGGATCAGAGCCTATGACCTGGTGATGCAAAATTGGCTCCACCAAAGCATGTTATGTGAGTAGAATAAGGAAAAAAAGAATAAGGAAAAAAGAGGCTTAAATGTTTGTGTTTTGTGAAACAGTTGCAAGATCCACTTTTCAGGTGTTGAATGTGTATTGAATGCATGCAGTATTGAATGTGCATGCATTTGCTGGTGCAAGCCATACGATTGTGGAACCAGGCTTCTGTGTTTTCTTAGACTACGCTGAGAAATGTCAAAAACTCTGGAATACCATCTTCTCCTTCCTGCCTTTTCCTCTTTATGCACGTATCCTTTGTCATTTATCTGAGTATGTTTTAGTATCAATTCTAATTGGAGTCCAAGCTGTAGCAGCTCTTGCTGCAGAATGAAAAAATTTCAAGTTGTTCATTTTTGTGCTTCTGAATGAGTGGTTTGCTTAAGCCAGTGTATTTCTGTGTTGTAAAATCATTTCATCTTTACGTTGGAGAACTGAAAAAGGAAATTTGTAGAAAGTGCAGATATTGTAGATTTGACCAGCATCCAGGCATTCTTTTCTGACCAAGTCAATTTCTGCACTATTGTGCTATAGCCACAGAAAATATTTTATTAGTTACAAGCAGTTGTTGCCTTCTGTTATTCAGCAAAAAAGCTTTAAAACGCTAGAGAAGCTTTTGGTTCAGTAAGTGTTATTAGGAACTACACCATCAGTAAAATTTTACTCTGTGTACTGAAGAGCGGAGATCCTCTCTGAGCTTATAAGCAGCTTTGCAGTGGGTGAGATGTCTTTTTTTTTTTTCCCTCAAGATGTTACATTTTTTAACTTATCATTCAAAAAACTTTCGTATATGTGAGATGCTGCAATCAGGGACTGTGGCAATGATAAAACACACATGGGTTGGATATGAATCAGGATCCTTTCTGTGCTTAGAACACAATGATTTTTTTACTGCTGTTTGTTGAGTTGTTGTGGATAATTCTGATTTGGAAGCCTCCAGTTTTTGGAGGTTCTCATTCTAGTGGCCATTGATCTCACCACATGTTTAAAGCTGGCATGTGCCATGTTTGCCCTGGAAATGGGAGAGAAAGTACTTTTGTATTCTAAGTCCATCATAGCCTAAAAAGGCAATCAGTGTTGTATAAATTACGTTTTGTGTTTCTTTTTATACTTCCTTTTGTTGTTTTTCCAATAAACTTTGTTTTTATTGATGGATTTATAAGAAATTGTGAAATTATAATGATTGTCATAATTTTTCGTAAAAGCAGAGTAAAAACTGTAAGAAACTGCATTATGAAATTAGTTTTCAAAGCAGATAGTTCTGTAGCATTCTTGGAATTGCCATAAACACAACCTAGCACAATACAGCCTATCGTGTCACATACTTATGGTATCAGATTGTATGTTATGCTAGGATGCACATACATAAAAATCAGGTTTCTGACAGACACCAGACTCCAGGCTAACGGTGATTAATGGTTATTAGCCTGCACGTTTGGAACCTTTTCTTAATCAAGAGCCAGAAAAATAGCACTTTATAATGTAGTGTCATAGTCGTGACACTTCATTGCACGTTTTTATTCTAGATATTATGAAGTAGCGTAATTTCAGTAAAAAATAAAGACACATTGGTGTTTTTTTTTCTGATTGAGACATTTGTGTGGTGAGAGTTCTCATCTCGCACATGGAAAGATTGCAGCAACCTCATATGTTATGAAATACTCATTGAAGTCGTCAGTTAGTGTAAAGGGACATTGTTGAAGCATTTATAGTTTCATTCACCGTTGTCTGTACTGCTCAGAAGTTACAAAATAACTTTTTTCTCATTGAAAAAAATGTGTTACTTTGCTTTTATCGGACATTATTATGTCACATTAATTGTAGACATAAATTCAGCTAACTGCAGCCTTTGCTGAGTTTTCAACTCTAGAAATCTTAGTATGTAACACAGGAGAAAAGTCTGAGGGAAAAGGCAGTAATAAAATAGATATTTAGGTGGCTTACAGAGTGTGGAATGGCTGAAAGGTTGCAAAATAGTTTGAAACTGTCTTTCAGAATATTTAAAATCAAAGTGAATTGATGATCTTAGAAAAAATAGCTATATGTTTAAGTATCTACTGTTTAGAATGATGAACAAAGCTGTCTTGAGCAACTTCAAAGCTTAAGTATGGGACTGAGCCAAGCAAAAATCGAGATACTAACTTGGGATTATATCTATGTTAGCTCCTAGTTATTTTGGTCTTTCTCAGATTCCAAAATGTCAACAACCTAAATGTCAGTTGGGTGCAAACTTTGTTGATTATCATATATTAACTGCAGTGCATATATATATATATATTGCTGTTACATTGAAATGGCTCTGCAGGTCCTCTGCATCAGTTTGAGTCTTAGTTCCAGACACCTGCAGAGACAAAAAAACCTGGGCTGTTTTTAGGGGAGACGAGCAGCAAGGAGAAGGGAAGAGGGAAGGCTGGAAATCAAGCATGAGAGAAACTGAAGTGTATCAAACACTTTATTTTGGCATTGGAGTTGAAGTTAAATTTTTTAAGAGTCGTAGATCATGTTTGAAATCCAAATGCTAAATCTGGAGCTGAGTAGGAAGTAACATTTTCCATTTTGCAGGAAGTTGAATTGTTTTCTTATTTCTTCTTTTCCAAAAATGAAGTGGGGAGGAGGGGAGGTGGAAGGTAGCTGCATCATAAACTGGTGCACTGGAAGTACAATCTGTTTGGATCTCACAAAAAGCTCCATTTTTGTTTTACGTCAAGCATTTTATTCTTATTTTTGGCGGATTTGTCTTATGAATCCTTCTAAGACATTAAAATTAAACGTGTTGGTATTTTGAAAGGACCAAAGGATTCTCTTCAGTTTCAGTTGATTAAGTTTAAAGTTGATTTGTGGGTGGTTTTGTTTTTTTAATTTACACTGATTCATTTCAGCAAGTTATTGTTTCCCACTCTGCTTGAAAACAGTCAATTTTAGTTATATAACTTGAATGCAGATACTTATATCTGTTAGAGTTAGCACTGGTAAAGTAAACATTAATTTTTAGATTTCATTTTTCAAGTCCATTTTGTCTCAGTTCCTAAACTAAAGGAGATAGGTTTTTTTTTTTATTTCCTAAAGTGAGTATTTATGTCTCTTTGTGTGTTGATTTTTCTTTGGAAAGGAAAACAGAGGAGGATAAGAGAGGAGAGATATTTCTTAGTTTCTGAGTGTGACATAAGTCATTACGAAAATGTTTATAGTGATGCTAGTCAGAAGAGCTGGTGATTTTTCTGAAACTGAGATGATTCAACTGATACAGATAAAAAGGGGTTTTGCCTTTCAGATTTGACTCTAGAGTAGGACAAAAATGCTGTCGAAGTATTACAGCAAGGAAGAGATTATGTTGTGAAAGAAGATATGAATATGTTAAATTTTTTACCTGGTTACATAGTCCAGAGGAGAGAATATAAGATAAAAGACAAAGCACTGATTTTTAGATCAGGGAGAAGAGGAATAACTCTGAAATCAGTTTAAGGTGTGGGGAAACTGGGATGTGGTATGGCTTTTCCATGTACTTTGCAAATATGCTTCCATCTTAAAACCAAATCCAGAGAAGAAAGAGGATGCCAGTTCTGTGTTCTGATCAAGGGCAGGGCAGACATTGTGAAGGGAAATATGTAAACATAGTGTTTACATATATATCACTGTTTAAATTAGCATGGGTAAAGAAACTTCTGATTTGAAAGCTTCCTGTCACTTTCATGTGCTGATTTTCTTTTTCCTTTCTTGTTTAGTATGTTGTCAAATTGAAAAGGCAGTGCAGTCCTATTTAATAGTTAATCAATGATTTATTTGAAAAGTTACTTTTAACTAAAAGGTTTTACTTTTCTTTGAAGTTAGAACATCTTTTCTTATTCCTTTACAGTTTTCCCTTAACATCTCCAGTGCTATATGACCACCTGTGACTTTTTTTTTTCTGTTTTTTAATATAGCTCATCCAGTTGATTTTGAGTCACCTTACAGTACCAGACCTGTGTAGACTAGCACAAACTTGTAAGCTACTCTATCAACATTGCTGTGATCCTCTACAGTACATTCATCTCAGTTTACAACCTTACTGGGCAAGGATTAATGACACATCTCTGGAATACCTACAGTCTCGCTGCACTCTCATCCAATGGCTGAATTTATCTTGGACTGGAAACAGGGGAGCCATCTCTGTTTCTGGATTTAGCAGGTCAGTGTTAAATGTACAGAAGTGTTTTGACAAACTCTGTTTACAGAGCTGTTGTACAGAAGTTGAAATCTCATTGGAAGAGAAAATATTCACTATAATGGGGGGGATTGTTGTGATGTAGAAAAAGACATCAGTTAAAACAGTAATAGATAGTAAATACAGCAGCAGAAGTCCGTTTCAGTATGTATAGTCTGCATGTTCCAAGCTCGTTGTGACTGAAAGGCTTCTTCCAGGGGGCGCAGTGTTTTGCTTTCTTCTGGGCTTCCAAAACACTCCACTAGAACTGAGCTGTCAAAAATCCTTCTCGAGAGGAAAACGTTTGTGGTTGTTCTCTGTACGGATGAGTCATCAGTAGGACTGCATTAGAACAGCTGTAGTAATAAACTGATTGCATGCTTGTATGGTATGAGCCAAGTAATCACTGGAGTCCAATGTAAATGCAAATATTTTCATAAAAATGATTTAAAACATTAGCCCACTTGGAAAACAGGGGGGTTGCATGTGCATATTCCATTGAGTGGAAAATACGACTGCTGTAGGTCATTAAAATAGCAAATTTGCAGGGATTCTTCTCTGCTTAACAGCCGTGTTCTCTGCTTTCTTTAAGATATCATTTCTTGCTTCTTTGCTCATTAGCATTACTTAAACAGCTTCTATCAATGCATTTCATTTAAGCAAAAATTACCCCTTCAACCAAGGGGTAATCAGCAATGTCAGGTGAAAGCAGAAATGGACTGATAAGAAACAGACATGTTTAATATATCTGAAAAGGTTGTCTTAACTTTTCTGAATAAAAAGATTAAATCAAGTTAAATGCAGACATTTTCTTTCCTTTTGTGCCTGAGTGCCTTACCTGAGGAAGTAAAATATTTTTAAGAAATACTTTGTCAAGATGAGAATGCTGCTACTGTTTTTCCTGACCTTCCAGTATAATCCAAGAACCCTGCGCTCTTTTGTGCTTGTTGGTAGAAGACGCAAATAAACATCAGCTAGTTGCTGAATGGAGTACAAACCTTTCTTCTAAATTTGGATTTTATATTAGATACATTATGCAGAGGATAAATATGCAAACTTTAATTGAGAATTCAACTCTGAAATCATGAAGTGCTTGCTTTCTGATGCTTAGCTATTAAGTCTGTCTTCTGAAAACATATGTGCATCTTCATGGCAACCTTTTTTCATTTTCATGAATTTGGGTTTTTTAACTGAGTACCGCTAAAATTTTTTGTATTCTCAAAAGAAATTATTATCAAATTCAGAGAATTATAAACTTTATAGTTCTGGTATTTCTGACTTCCAGTTAGTTGAAAATAGCCTTATTGCTAATTACTTTTTCTTTTACTTCAATGCTTAACAAATAGTAGCACTTATGTGTATTCAGCATTTCTAAAATAATACATATTCATTATTTGACTATTAATAATCTGTGAATAAACATGTTCAATTTATATTTCTTATAAGGAGTTATATTTATTTGTAACAAAGGGGAAAAATGTTTTTGGACATTGATGCAAGTCTGAAGTTATCTGCAGTTTTAGGAAAAAGTATTTCTTGGAAGAGGCACATGCAGTCTGGGAATGGGAGATGCAGTTCAATTGTAAATTTTTGAAGCAAAGTTATAAGCTAAGTAATTTTCATGTCTAAATTCTACTTATAATTTTTCCTTCTGAAACAGGACTTTTCTACTGTAACTACGTCTGGTTTTAAACCTTTTCTTTTTTCTGTTGCAGAAATAATTTTAAAACTCTTTGTTCTGTAAAAGTGTCTTTTCTAGTAAAATTTTCTGGCACAAGTTTTTCTTTTGACATTCTTCATCAGCATATTTGTCGAATTTTTTGGCCTTCAGGAGAAGATAATTTACTACTCATTTGCTATGAAAGTATCTACTAATAGAGGATTCTTACTAGAATCAGACTCACTTTTCAAAAGTATTAATGTAACCTTTGTCAAAAAAGCAGCTTCCTGATAAGAGATACTGTTCCTTGGCAGAAAAATCTGTCAATAAATGACAGTTCTATTGCCCTGGCTGTCATTAAGATACCACCACCCTGGGGATATTACAGGATCCTGGACACATAACCATGAATTCCCACAATTTTTCCTTTTCTCCAAAACCAGGACATCTATATTTTTGTATTTTTATCAGCATTTGGTGTTACAGTCGTCACTGTTGAATTCAAAACTTTACAGTTTGTTATGATTTCTGCAAGTCAGGACATGTTTAAATGCTACTCTTGCTCAAATCCTTTTTTGGAAAATATCTTTCGAAAACATTTTCATCTGTAATTTCTTATGACAGTCTTAAAAGTAGTAACTTGTATAAATTTGTGTGTTACTTTAAAATGTTCATATATGCATGAAATTATTGGAAATATATATTTTCTTATATAATGTATTAAAGTGGAAAGGTTTTTAAAGAGTAATTTTTAAAAATGTGACTGAAGCAAATACTGTATTATCATGAGAAGGCAGAATGCTTCAGGCATATGAACATCCTGAGGCAAAGCTGAGGGTATTTTAACTTATTGATAGCATCTACTCCTTAGGGCTAAATATTACTATCATAAATTTTTCATTTCGGCATATAATGTAAATTACCTAAACTTTATATTAGACTGAAAGTGTACCAAAAAGTGAAAGACAAACGAAATGATTATCTGAGCAGTCTCAAGAGTCTGGATTGCAAAATGACTGGGATTAAGGAAAGATTTCACAGCAGTCGTTACATAAGCCGCACTGCGCTTGTCTTGGCTTTAAAGGTGTGGTGGATCTCTTCATGCCAGGGGGGAATATCAGCGTGGGAGGGTAAGACCTGTGTAAGAAGAGTGAGGCAAGTCGAACTGGAGGTGTACTAAATATCGAGTTGAATAAATGCTCTGAGGTTTAAACTGCTCAAGGACAGTGAACAGTTTAAAAACAGAGTGCTGTATGCAGATTTCTTTGGATCACTGATAGTGCCATTAGCTTGTTTAAATTCTTCTGCTTTAAATATCTGAGGTATTAGGATTTTTATTTACATCTGACATTTTATACTGTGAAAATGAGTTAATAGTGTTTTGTTTTCAGGTTAGTGGTGGAGTGTTTGCATGTCAAGCACACCCATGAATATTTCTTTAACAGTTTTGTTGTTCACGTTTGAAGGCTTTAGTTGCTTTTAGTAGGAGTGTATTTCAACAATGTTTAACTTGGCAAGGCTTTGCTACAAATCAGACTAGCAGGAAGGTCAGAGAAATTACTGAAATGTCACAGGAAATAGGGGTAATGTGACTTTACAGGGATTCTCAATTTAAAAATCATGTCTCTTGCTTTAGTTTCCACGGATTTTTAGTAAAACTAGGGTTACTGTAACTGAGATTAAGTAATAATGTTTGGTTTGCATTTTTTTCTTGAAATAGTTAAATCTGCGGTGAGAAAAGCACAAGATAGGTACTCAATATTCTTCCTACTTGCTTGCAATGTTTTAGAATTTAGTTACCAAAAAGAATGTGTAATATGTGCTAGTGTAGAAAATACCATTGTAACAATTAGAATACCTTAGAGAAAGAGAAGATGACTTCATTTTAAAAACAAAATCATCTTACTAAGTCTCACTCTCGAGCTTGCATACTTGCATGCACCAGGACAACCAAGACGTGTCCAAATCAATTTGTGTAGTATGTGGTCTCACCATCCTATGCTGCTTCTGTCCTTCATCTTCTAGCCTGTGTGTCCTGAGAAACTGCTCATACATATGTTCAAGGGTCTTGTCAACCTGCTAATCTGACTTCCACCAACACACACCTCTGTTTCAGCCCTTGTAATGCCATTTGTTCTTTCTCATGCTTCTACACCTCGATGTTCCCAGCTGTTCTCTGCTCATACCAATCTTAACACTTTCGTTATAATTACCTGTACTAAATGCTGGTACTGTCATGTAACACAGCAGTCTTGAAAGGAATACCATCACTGTGAATATAAAAATACCTAAACATGTTTTTAAGAAGCATATTAAAATGTAATTCTACGAACCATTGTATTAAATGCAAGACTGTAACTGCAAGACAGGAAGTCCTCTGCTGAGTTTGTGCGAGTAATCATATAGATTGAACTACAGTAGGAAAGAGAAGACCTCAGGATCTTAGAGACAGAATCTTAGAAATGAGAAAGAATAAAATCCCAGTGGGTTCTTGACATTTTTCTTGTCTGGTGGCAGGCTCTGGAAATAGGAGACCTGAGTGGCTGGAGGGAGTGTGCAGTTGGCTTGATGCAAACCCAGATGGTTGTTTTCAGGAAATACTAATTCTAGCAGGCTGATACCAAGGCAGGCCAGGCAAATGGGGCAGTGTTATATGTTAAGTAATGGAGGTAACATCCCTGAGGTGGATGCTGGTATAAGGTAACACTACAAAGGAAAGTGCTAAAGGAAAAAACCAATCTATCCAACCCTGTTGTTCACAAATGGATGTTGCTTCCCCTCTCTACCCTCCCCCTTGGATAACAGATTCAAATATATGCCAATGAGTATAAAATTAGTACTGAAGATTTTAATTGAAAATAAATGTGGTAAAATCAGCATGATTGAAAACTGTTGTGATAATTTAAGAAGGATGTTTAAGAAGGATGAATAGATGAAAGAGGACTGGACTGTGATCCCTGCTTGCTGTAGAGTTTTCAGTAATTTTGAACTAGGGGATACAGAGTAAGTGGGGATCATTAAGCTAACACTGAACTGTAGGCTTTGGATCCAGTGCAGTTCCACCAGGAACCATTGGAGCAAACATGATGTTTTCAGTACCCTTGTAAGCATATGTCTAAAGGTATTTTGAGAATTTTGTTTGAGAAGTCTTATGTTCTGACATGAAGGGTGCTATCCAAAAAAAAAAAAACCAAACAAAAAACAGAACGCAAAACCATAAAACCAAACCAAGACCCAAACCCCCCAAAAACTTGGGAATACAATAAAAAAACCCAAAACTGAACAACAAAAAAACCTGAAATACTGCAGTCTAGAATGAGGATAAACTTTGAGGGAAAGACCCAATCCAGTGTCTAGCAAAAGAAATGTATGTGTTCATGTTATTTTAGATTGTTTAGTTATATTTTAGAACAAACATGAATGGATGAAAGCACTTGAGAAATTGTGTGTATAAAGTATTGAAAATAAAAGCAAAACTAAAGGGATGGATGACTGTAGAACAGAGGAGAGACTGAAATCAGACACTGGTCAATCTTCAGTGATTAAAGGAGAGGTATGTGAAGAAATTTTGATTTGACGAGAAGGTATTTTTTAGATGCTGTTTTCAAATTAGCTAAGTCAGAGCCAGTCATCCAGAGTATGCTAAGTTTTGGAGGTATGAAAACCATACCACATTTGTTTTGAAAGCATGAGAATTGTATTCTACCTTGCCATATAGCTCTACATGGAGATCCACATAGAAAGACATACGCAAAAATCTCTATTCTGATTGGTCTGTTAAGTGCAAACAAAATTTGGGGTGTCTCCATTATTTTGAGAACTCTGCATTTCTCCCTAGTGGTCTCTGTTCTGTGCTGCCTGGTGACTTCCTCAGATTCCTTCTCTGTTTCTGTTCATCTCTTTTCTACATGCCTCTGCTCATTCTTATACCCTGCTGTTATGTCCCTTATCCCCCTTGTGTTTCTCTTTGATGTCTCCTAAATAACCTTTTCCAAAAAAGGCAGCAAAGCCATGGAGGGCAATGCTTGTTGCTGTCGCTGTGTTTGCTGTCTGCCCGTGTGTTTCAAGTGTAATGAGTTTAAATAAAACATTATGAGGATAATAACTCCTCAAGCTGGTGAGCCTGGAGTTCTTCTCCAAGTCTAGGGGGTTAACTGAGTGTTTCCCTGACCTGGTAATATTAACTTTTAATAGTCCTAGAAAGAGAAAAGCATTGATCTGTACTAATATTTATAGCAGCCAAGCCCTGTTAAATTATGTGGCAGTTAAACTAACATCCATTATTGTAATGGTGTAATTCATAAAATATTTATTCATTGCCATATTAAAAGCTAGATGTATAATAAGTGGCAACTGACAAAGTTTTATGGAAAATATTGCCATTCAAACAAACTGGATAATTTGTTGATGAAAGAAGCTGTGTGAATGTATTGTTAAAGCACTCATTAAATAGAGGAATTGGCTAATTGGTAATCAGCAGTGTATCCGTATATCTCCGCTCTGATTTCCATCCTGCATTTCTCCATGACAGTGTTGAACTCTATTGCTAGTCTAAAATAGCAGCTTAATGTTTAAATACCCAATGTTAATTGTTGTGAATTGTCATGTCATTTCAGCTCTGGCATTCCTGTAGGAAGGCTCATCAGTCTAGGCCAATTCACCAGTATGGAAACAGCAAATAAGTGCTTGGTGTTTGATTAAACTGCTTTTACAGGCTAAAATAGGTTCTGCAGGGGGACTTCAGAGGCAAAAATAGTGGAGGCGTAGATTTGGATACATGGCAGAACTGCTGTGGCTCTGGGGCTTATGTCTGCCCTTTCATGTCTCAGACCCTTTCCTTGTTTCTGTTCTCATAGGCTCATAGAAATGTTGGATGTTAGGGACCTCTGAGGGTCGTCTAGTCTAGGCCCCCACTTGAAGTGCCAGTGTCCCCAGTGCTAGATCAGGTCAGTCAAGTTTCAGGTGACTCTTAGAAACATCCAGGTGTGGAGATGCCACGCTGGAGTCTCTCTCTCTGTATCGCATAGGATCTGCATAGTCAAACTAAGGCCATGTAATATGCAAGATGAAAGGAATAAAGAAGGGTGATGATGAATGACAAGTATGACTTAAGTGAGTAATGAAAAAACAAGGAGAAGGTTTGAAAACTTTGAAATCTTGAAAGGTGGATTTCAAGTCCTGTGCTACTGTTGGTGTCTTGAGGAATGCCTCCCTGAATGTGTCTGCTTCTAAGACCAGCAGCAGTTTCATCACAAGTTTCAGCAGGAGCAGATGCATGGGAAGGCTAATAACTCTTTAATTGTAGCAATAGGAGTTTTTGTCCAAGCAGAAGCCTTGTTTCTGCTGTATCAGTTAAACCCAAGAAGTGACTTTGTGGTGGAAGTGTCAGAACCTGACTCTGCTTTGTCTGCATGAAGGTTTTTGTAGGATAGAACTGGTAATAGAGCGGGTCAGAATATTTACTAAGAGAAACTAGTTCATGCTCTTTCACAAGTAGATCCATTATTCTACAAAGTAACATGGGAAACTCATTGCAACCTATAGTTTAAGAACTTAGATTTTTTTTCTACTGGAGAAACCATAAAAATACAACAAAAGCATGGCACGTGGGGGGGGTTTATCCGATTATATATCAAACTTACAAGTCCAGTGATTGATTTACAGTTTGAAGGTTATCTTTGCAATAAAAAGGGACTTAAGCTTGTCACATAAGCTTGTGTGTTTTAAGTTAAAGCTGGGCTTAGAGATGATAGAGCTTGAGTTTCTAACACAAGATCTCTGACAGGAAGTGTAATTCATGTGGAGACCATCAAAGTTTCTAAATTTTGTATCTTTAGTCATCTTATATCCTAAATTTTTACAATTCCATTGAAAATCAAGTGAAATAGTCCTCAGAAATTTCTATTCTAGAACAGCTGCCAAATGTTCATTTTGAGTTACTCGTTAATGAAAGGAAAGTTTGTTTTTTTTTTTTCTGAAAGTCTTAAAACGCTTGGTTTAACCGCATTTTTACACTTGAAGATTTTTCTCAGATAAGTATGAAATTATTGGGGGAAACTTGCAAGCCATTGTCAAAATTGGCCTTTGACTGTCTAGAAGCATTTCAGACATTATCAGTGTTGTACTTTGGTCCATTGTCTCAGAGTAAATGCTAAGAACAAAGCTTGTTCCAACTTTCTAAACAAAACAGAATTGTTAAGAGTAATGGTTTTTCTTTATCAAAAGGAATTATTTCCTGATTTACATGTTTAAGATTTGGACAGTATGCAGACTCTCACATGTAAGTATGTTTATTTTTCGCTTATAATGTGTTAATTTTACAGGTTCTTGAAAGTTTGTGGCTCGGAACTAGTACGTCTTGAATTGTCTTGTGGCCATTTCCTCAATGAAACGTGCTTGGAGGTCATCACTGAAATGTGTCCAAATCTTCAGGAATTAAATCTCTCATCATGTGATAAAATACCACCTCAGGCTTTCAACCATATAGCCAAAGTGGGCAGCCTAAAGCGTCTCATTCTCTACAGAACGAAAGTGGAGGTAGGAACAAGTATTTTTAACCTTTGCAGTAAATATTTTCAATCCCGGGAGGATAAAGTTGTATATTTTTTTCAGTAATGAAGAATTCAATTAGAAGGTCTAGCAAGGTATCTGATGGTGATTTGGTAACGCAAGGTAGTTAGATTAAAGGGTAGTCTATCTGGAATGATTGGCATTTGCTGTGGCTATGCCATAGTCACCATGAAGCCAGTTCCTCTCAGGAACTACTTCTTACTTTGTGGTAGTTGCTCTGCAGCAATTCTTATTTTCTTCAGTCTAAAAAACAAATTGGTGAGGGTGCTTTTAAGTACATTTTTTATAGAGCTGAATTAGTGCCTTGGGTGTGTTTCTGTTCTGATTTTATATCACTGATCTTTTTGTAAAGCTTCGGTAAATCTCCTTTATTTTATTTTGACCACTGGCTCCAATTTACAAGGCTTTCTCAGATACAGGAAATATCATTGTATCAAAGGTAACGATTGTATAATTTTATTATTTTCTACTGTTGATTGATTAGAATCTTCTTGATTCTACTCAGGTAACTTCTGAAGTTTGAGACTTCATGCTTGTAATAGCACAGTAGCTGAGATATACTCTGAAGTGATTGGTAACTCATTTCTCCTCTATCGCTTTGCTGAACAGAGCTTGAAATTGGATTGAATATAGGTGGTAAAGATTTCCTGACTTTGAAGCCCTTAAATTGTGAAGATTTATTTCTGCCTTTCATGGGTATGGACATGCATCTGCTTGTAGCTGCCAAGAACGTTCATTCATAATCAAGTTTTCTTAAGACTGTGCTTGCATTTTATACATAAGTGTAAACAAAAGGCACTGTTCCTAACAAACCGTGGAAGAGAAATTTCTAGAAATTTAAATAGGTAAATTGGAGAGGATGCTTTTGTGTTACTTGCTAATATGAAGCCACTTAACAATATACATTGTGCATCCCAGGTAGAACAGTAAAGTGGAGAGAATGAAGATGTGGCATAGGGTTTGAATTAGAGCATTAGAGTTACAAAACACACAGATTTGTAGAAAGAACATTACCTTTCTCAGCAGTAGCTTCTCTTAATGCAAGTCTTTGGATTTCTACACAAAATAGGCTGCCATTCCTTCTGTACTTTTCAGCTGGTACAGAGATGCCTGGTAGTAAGTGATGGCTATACACAAAACAGGATAGGCTGATCAAGCATGCTGTGAAGTGAGTGAGACTTCTATAAAACTTGTCAAAGAGCTGTAATATAGTTGTGTTCTTTATTTTTGTGAAATTTCTACTACTGTCTTCATTGTTGGAGCTTCTAAAGAGCAAACAAAGGAACAATGCTAATAATTAATCAGGAGCTTGGCGTTGTGTTGTAGCCAACTGGGTCTGATCAGTGAAAAGAATCTGAAGCTGTGAATCCACAAAGGAAAACTCGAACCGATATCAAGTGTGTGTTTGTTTATTGAGAGAAAGTAAGAAGGTGAGAACAGCAGAGCTGATACAGCCCCATGTTAAAGTTCTGTCTCAAAATGCAAGAAGAAGAAACCAAAAGAAAAATCTGTTCGTTTCATTTAGCCTGTTTTCCTAAATAATTCAGTGGGTTGTTCTTTTTTTCTTAAACCAAATAATAACCATCAAATTTCCATGTCTTAGAGCACACCTGGGTAAATAGTACAACTTTTTCGTTTGGTTGTGAATTTGGACATGTGTTTAAATAACATAAGATGAGATAAAGATTCTCCATCCTTTTTATCACTAAATGATAAAGCTGTTCCTGGTTTTGCATTATGCTTTTATAAAAAGTACACAATTAACATTGTAATTAAAAAAAAATTGTATTTCTCCCATATACACTCCCAAATACCTGCCCAGGTACAGGATTTCCTTGCCCAGTCTAACTCATGTGGTAGTCTTTCCTTTTTTATTTTTCTTGACTTTTAATGCTAAAAAAGAAGCGGAAAAAAGTTCTTTCGACTTCTGAATTTAAAGTATTTGTTGTACTTTTCCCATTTATATGATTACTGTGACACTAATAGATAAATTCTAAGAAAATGCTCTACAGAAAATTGACTACTGTTAATGATTTTTGTGTTGGGTACATAGATTTTGAGCACAGTGGAAACATAATAAAATTGATAACATGTTTGTCATCTTAACAATTGTTATTACAGTTTCTTGTTATTTTAGCTGTTCCCTTTGAATAGGTTTTGGCTTTAAAAGTGTTGCCGTTGTCTCTGTAATCAAAGCTTCAATTTTTAAGTGTCTGTTTTAAATGTAATGGGCAGTGTGGGTGTTCTGCTACTTATTGCACTGCCACTTTGGAAGATGGCTGTCCTATCTGGAGAAGGTCATGTTCTTTGACCCTAAACCTGCTGATTTTCAAAGCCATGTATAATGTTTTTTCCTTAGCTTGCTGAGAGCGAGTTTGTGTGTGTAAAATTGTTTTCAGACCTCTGAGTTGAAACTGCCAATGGCTGTGAATTCTTCCAGCCTTTCTGATAGAAGAAGGAAAACCCAGTGACCTTCCGTAAATTTTCAGTAACTATAAAAAAAAAATGTCCTGCATTGCTATAGTCCTACCCACAAAATGCAACTCATTTTCCCAGTACTTAAGTTCAGTTTTAAAAGGTTTAATTCTTAAAGATTGTTTGATAATGTGTATGTTTGAAATAATTTGTAACTTGCTTTGAGAAACTAATTTCAACATTTTATAAATATAATTCCACTATTATACTTGTGGGATTTTTGTGCTGGTGGTTTTGGCATTTACTGATACATAATTCCTTAGTGTTTATTCATTGAAAGTGTATTCACAGCATAATTTAAGCGCTTGTTGGCATTGATACATTTGAAGATTACAATGAACAATGGAAGTATTATTTTATATACAGTAACTGGCAATGCACATCTTTATGCTTTTAAACATTAATATTATCTTGATTTAATGCTTATCATGAAATATTCAATCCATATAAATACTGCAGCCAAAATTGTATTTTAAAGAAACTGAAGCCACAATTAGAGTAGGAGAACTTGTCAGTCTCCTTGTTGCTGGGTGTAAATTGTAACATAAGATTACGTATTATAAAGAATTCAGAATATCATGCAACATGAAATATGTAAAGTTTTTAAAGTTTGTATTGCAATTATATTTAAAATACTAAACAAATGAAATTTAAATCTAATTGCAGTGGGCAAAGGACTTTGGTTTTTTTCACACACTTTTAAGCAAATGTTTTATTTATAAATTTTATCTCTGATACCTTTGACCAAAAGCAAATTTGGAACTTGGGCAGCTGTGACAAAAGATGCTGGAAATCTTGGATACCAAAGAGAAGCATAAGAATCTTAGCAGTAAATGGAATAGCTCTTATCTTCTTATGCCATGAGCAATAACAGAGTTAATGCTGCCATAAAATCATTCTACAGAGTTTTCAGAAATAACCTGTTATGGGTCATGCTATACTTTTGAGAGCTGTTGTCTGAGGTTTTTTCAGTTTGGACAAAATTCCTTTGGCTTGGGTATAGCCCTTTAGGATTAAGAGTTGCGAGCAAATAGTGGGGAAAAAAACGGTGAAAACCTCTAGCTGGAACGTGGATGTTTGGAAGTAGGTTGAGCTGGTGACAAATAATCGTGCAATAAAGGGCCTTGGTGGTGCTTTCTGATTTCATGTTGGGCTCATAGGATGGAAGTCTGTCATTTGAGCTTATAATGTGAAGAGTGAGGGGAAAGAATGAAGGTGTAAAACAGATTTACAGACATAAGGGAGGACATAATTTGACCAAATGAAGCACAACCAAAATACAGTAATTTAATTAACTACAGAGACTATTACTTTCATTTAATTAATTCAGTAATTGTCATGTTGCTGTGTCCCAGTCCCTGCTGTATCCCTGATGCTGCCAAGCAGCTGTAGAGAACAAAAAGGTGCCCCTGTACATCCTGAATCCCATCTTGCAAATTACACTGTACCTGTTTGTGAGGAAGCAAACGTTCTGACTTTTGAAAGACTACACCTGCACTCAGTAATAAAGTTCATTTGACCTTCATTTGCATATACTCTCATTCTTCTCTTACTGATGCTCATACAATGTTCATATTGCATCTGTTTTTAAACCTGTGTCATGAAGTTTTGGAGGCAAAAGTTTTAATCACTGTCCAGTTCTTCATCTCAAAAATGGTCCAATAATCCAAGTGCATTAGGGGGAGATGGGGAGGTATTTTTTAGCAAATACATTCCAATTCTCTCCCTTTTCATTATTTGTTTCTGTGATATATCTTGTGGGGTGATAGCTGATGGATGCTTGAGGGAGAATAGACTTCCTGTTCCAATGCCATCTTTTACTGTATAGGAAAATGGTTTTGCCAACATATTTATTTTGAATCTATAAATGAAAATGGTCTGCGTTAGTGTCAGAGGGCATCACTCAAATATGCTTTGATTGTGGTCATAAAGGGCAGGCTTGAGGGTTATCCCCTCAAACATCACTTGAGAAACTGTGAAAGGAATTGGCTCCTTCATCCGTTGACAGCTTTTTTCAGTGAGTTTGGAGACACCAGCTGACCTGGAGCCAGGTGGTCTGGGATAAGCAATCTCCAGAAGTTCCTTTCCACACTCGCTCTTCTGTGATTCTGTGACTCCGTGCTGATGGTACTAATTGAGGACTTAACCCATGAGCTTTGTTTTCCTCATGTGTGACCAGGACAACTTCCAGGCTTTTTCCAGCAGTAAAATTTGTGTAGTAAACTGGTGATTTTGAAGCTGTGGTATGAGGATAGATACACAAAAGGCTGAGATTCTTTGACATGTATGGTACTATATATAGGATACTCTACATTGGAGTGTGTGTAAGGTAACCATACTTAAAGAAGGGAGGAAGCAGTCTTTAGTGGAACCCTAAGATTCTTTTATGTAAGCATTCACTTCGATGAAAAATTTGAAGAAGGAATTGCAGAAGAATAAAGGTCTTGTAAAAGATTTAGGCTCGTTTCACTGAGTGGCTGGAAGAATTCCCAACTTATGTCATACACAGTTCTTCTGAGAAAGGAAAAAACAGCCTGTTGTTTGTCTCCAGAAAAAAAGTAACAAATTTAAAAGCAGCTTTTCAGATTTTTCTATAGAAAGAAAGTTTATTAAAAGGTGCAGCCTATTTCTTCCCTAACCCAACCCCAAAGTAAAACTTTGTTTTTCTTAAGCTCATCCTTTAATCTTCCAGAACCACACTGTGGTGCACTTATTTTCATGCCTTGTATGATAGTGCAGCCATTATGTGATAGCCGTATTATAGTGGATCATTTGTATTTTTTAAACCCTTTTTATTTTTTTGTAATCTCTGAGTACTTGATGATAAAACTGCAATGAGTAAATAGTCAGATATTCAAAGTACATCTTTCACAGGTGAATCACATCTGCCAGACAGAAGGGTTTTCTATTTGAACAGATACTGAGCTCAGGCTATCTGTTGGATGCTTTCCTTTCATACTAACATTAGAAATGATTTACACTTCCTGCTGTATCATGAATGTAAAAAATCCTGAAAAAAGTCAAACAAGTTTCTGTCTCGCCAACTGTATTTCTCTGGCACCAGTATTTGGTTTCTCTGCTGATGGGTTGTCTGTTTAAAACAACAATGCAAAGCATCATCTAAGTCAAAACTTACGTGTGATGGCCAAGGCCTTTACAAAGACAGGTAAGATACAATTTAGTCCGGTATCAGCTATTTAGTTGCACTGTTCACAACACATAACTGTCTTCCAGGCTGGCATGTATTACAGAGTGGAAGGCTTTGATGTTTGGGCAGACCTGTCACCTGTCTTGTGTGGAGTAAATTAGGATTTCAAATAGTAATCTTATCCCTTGTCCAAGACAGGATCAACTCTGTCCTTTGTGACAAGACATTTTTCTGACCTGTCATAAAGATTGCAGAGAACCTGCAGGCGGTTTTCCCTTTTTCTGGGGTTTAGGACTAACTGCAATATTTGCGAAATCTGCTCTATAATGTGTTTAGCAACACTATTCATATCCTTCTAATCAGTTCAACATCAGTCTTCTCTCTGAAAGCAACTTCTGCACTGTATGTTTTCCTCATCTAAAAACGTCTTCCTTGGGAATGGAGGATAGAACAGACCATTTTATTTGCCCCCTTTGAACTCTTCCTGTTGTCTGTGCCATATTACAAAAATTAAGAATTTTAGTAGGTGTTGTTTTGGCTTGGATGGCAAAAGAAATATAGACCACTGAAGCTGTGACTCCACGATGAAAAAGTAAATCTTAAGTTTGTTTCCAGAGTGGGTTTTTGTTTTGCTTTGCTGTATTTTTATTCATCTACTCTTTTCTCAATCTCTATAAAAGGGAGCAGGTATGAAGCTAAACTTTAGTTTTGGATCAGGGAAAACTCAAAAAATCTTCAAACTGTTATACATGTCTTGGGTGACAGGCTCAAGAATGTTGTTGGATGGATAGTCTTTGATTTGACTGTCTCTGCTTGGCTGAGAAACTGAAATTGGACTCCAAGTTAAAGCTTACTGATGCAGAATTTAGGTGGCCTCTTAGTTCCTCTTGTGAAGCACTCTAGCATTTGAAGTTTGGCCTGTGCTACAGCTTCAGGATGGGGTGATTGCCTTGCTCTTTTCCTTTGCTTGGATTGGAGTGCTATGGCTCATGTTGTATTTCAAGTCAGAGAGATGAATTGTACAGACAGATGGCTTGAAACAGACAGGTTATTACAATGATAGTCCTTCTATATGGAGTGCATATGGATTCTGTGAGCTGCCATTCTTTCCTGCTATTTTCTTGTCTTTTGCCACCTGGATTCTCAGTTGACTGAGGCACAGCTAGGCATGCACAAAGGTTTTTTTTCTTCTTACGTGACATATGCAAAGCCCACCTCAGTTACAGAAGAACAGACACTGCGTCTGAAAGAAATCTGGCTTGCTGTGTGTGGGCATGTATGCACCCCAGAAGAGGAATTAATATAACCAGTATAATTAATGTTGAGTATATAGTTGTTTACTCTTGGGCTTGACTTGGCATGATTTTTGATGGTATGACACAGTATTCTACCAAGCTCCTTTCTATTACCCAGATTTCTAGTGTGTTTTTTTAAGTTGTTCGGATTTTTTAAATAATGATTTAAAATAATACTTTAGGTGTCACAGGTTGTGAAAAGACCTGTGGACTCAGTGCATGTGAGTACAGGGACTGTCTTAAATTGAGAGAGATGAAAAAGGTACTGAGAGATGCATCACATTCCTGTTGAAGTTAACATAAGGAGCTCCATTATCTATCAAGATAACTGTGAGTACTAGTCTTCCTATCTATTTTGCCCCTTTCTGAAGAAGTATGGAATTGATCTCACACCCTACAAGCTGTTCAGAGTGACTGTTCACTTTTGTGCTCTTTGTGTCAATTAAGGAAAGAGATTGCTGGTTCCCTTCCTTTCAGGCCAGTGTTTAAATTCCAGTCTGGAAACCATTACTAAAAAGCTTGGTGGAATGCAGCAAGGTGCCCAGCTTTCCTGTGGACTCACCTGAATACCTGCAGAAACCCAGTTTAGAACTGTCAGAGGCTGCTTTGTTTATCTCCAGTGTTTATGGTTTGTAGGGAGGGATTTGGGGATTTTGCTTTTAGTTTTTGCACCTGAGTTAGGTTCTAAAGTTCATAGCTTTCACTGAGTTAAATAGTAAAGACTATGCCTCATTCTCTTTGAGTTAGTAATTTATTCATGTTTAGTGATCCAAATGAAACATTTGCTTAGTTAGTGACTAATTTAAAATGATTTGGATATTTACACATTTATGGGCTTTAAAGTGTTCTTAATAACATCTTTAATAATGGCTTTTCAATGCTCTTGTGTTCCATTCCCTAGCTACCTTTTCCTTTAAAAACATGAATGAAGGTTAAGCAAGCAAGCGAATAGGGACTTTGTGAGACTTCTACCAAGATATATGTGAGGAAGGCTTACTCTTAGCATCTACTTTTAGGCTGCCTTTGGGAAATCAGATCTTGTAAGGCCAAGTTGGAATCGAGATTCCATACCTGTCAAGCGTTGGGTGTTTATAATTGCTCCCCGGAGACACCTAAATTAGATGTCTGAAATGGTCTCTGTGAATACCCTGTGCTTTGTCCCTGTTCTGTGTCTGCCAGTCTTTCTGTGCAAGGAATCACATGTTACTTTTTGGTGATAGGACAAAGGATGAGTTTCTGCCAAGTTTCATTAGAAAGCGACAAACTGAGGAAACTGCATAAAGCATTTAGCTGCAAACTTCCTGCAAATAAGTAAATTTATGTTTAAAAATCTATAAATTATACTACCCATGAATACAGACATTGTTTTTACTAGTGTTCTTTTTGGAATTACACTTAATAGCAGTAGATTATTTGTCACTTGTATATTGCTTGGGCTTTTTTTTTTTTTGCTAAAAACTGTTGAATATCCTGTAGAAATCCTCATACTTTTATTGTTACTATGTTGTGAAGCTTAATCCTGTTTTCAGTCCATATAGAATACAAAGTCCTAACAAAGTGATGTTTTAAGTATGATGCACAACTATTTGTGATGTGAATCCTAGACTGTGTTCTTTTTTGCACTGTGCATGTGTCCAACAAGAAAACAAAATATGGCTACAAACAATGCAGGAGGGTCTTTTCTGTATCTTAGAAACAGAAATAAAAATTCATAAAGTTTCACTTACCGTGGAACAGACAGGCCATGTACTTTACATTTTATGAGATGCCTCTGATGCTTCAGTCCAGTTTCAGGCTGAGCAGCACGCAGTACTTTCTGAAAAGAATGACCACATTAAATGGCAGGAACAGGGCTGTAAAATACATGTTACATGTTTCAGTCTGCACGCTAGTAGTGACAGGTGCTCAGTGGCTGTCAGCATCCTTGTCAGCACGGAGACTCTTTGACATTAAAGTCACCAACCCAGGCCTGATGCTGTGCAGCTCTATTGGCAGTTCCATCAGGCTGCAGCTGATCAGTGAATGTCAGAGCCTCCGCTCTTCTTCTGGTGTGTCGCCAGCTCTCTTGTGTTTTCAGGCTGGCCTTGCCTGTTATTTGATCTTGCCACGCTGCTTCTACAGCTTTCCTGTGGGAAATGAGCGGATAGGTCAGCGGTACGTGGGTATCTTCAGGGCAGTGCATACCCCCATCCAAAGTGGTTTGCATAAAGGTTTGTAATGATTACCTTTGCTTTAAGCCAGTCAATGGGTAAAGTACCTGGGGACTCATTAAGTGGCCTTTGTGTCCTCCGTAACAGAATTTTGAGCTGTATTTCAGGAAATGTGGTGGCAGCCTTTAATGTCTAATTGACCTCTTTGTTTCACTTTCCATATTTCCTTCGGATGTGTTCCCCCATGGCAGCAAACAGCCCTGCTGAGTATTTTGAACTTCTGCTCGGAGCTGCAGCACCTCAGCCTGGGCAGCTGCGTCATGGTGAGTACTGGAGCCGCTTGGGGTGTATGTGTGCACACACTTGCTCGCTTTGGAACTCAGTCTGGGTTTGTTTCACAACAGTGTGTTAAATGCTAGGCTGATGTTAGACTCTACTCTCCTGGAAAGTCCAAGATGAATGCAACTTGGTCATGTACTTAAGGGTTACATACTAGTTTAGTGGGCCTAAAGTGTAGCTTGGAGGCTTTCTCATAGTTCTTCAGGAACTTTTTGGCAGTTTTTGGACATTCTTTATATGCATAATTGCTTTTTCTTTCCAAGGCTAATAATCCAAAGTTAATAATTATTACTTTTATTCAGCCCAGATCGTCATTCCTAGCAGCTTAATTCTTGTGTCTGACCCTACAGTTACAACCACAAGAGCAATATCTTTTGGCAAAAGCCACTTGAGTTGTGGACTTGATGGGCACATTCATTGATTTGAAGAAAGCGAATACAGAGACAGCAGCAATTCCTGCAGGGTGCTCATTTGAGCTGTATTGCATGTGCACACCAGAGCTGTGTGTAGATGGATTCTGGCTTGCTGCTATCCCTGGTGGTAGCAGATCGGTCATCGGGGCAATTTAGTTGACCTTCCTCAAAGTTCAAGAATCATAGAATGGTTTGGATTGAAAGGGACCTTAAAGTTCAGCTGTTTCCAACCCTCCTACCATGGACAGGGACACCTTCCACTAGACCAGGTTGCTCTAAGTCTAATCCAACCTGGCCTGGGACACTTCCAAGGATCCACTACTTCTCTGGGCAACCTGTTGCATTGCCTTACCACTCTCACAGTAAATACTTTCTTTGTTCCCTGAATCTACCCTCTTTCAGTTTAAAACCATTACCCCTTGTCCTATGAGTGCATGCCGTTGTAAAAAGTCCCTTTGGCTTGCCCAAAGTAATTAATAAGACTTCCATAAAGAGATGGAGCAACTAATCAACCTAAAATGGAAAATAAACATGTTCTTCGGTCTGCATGTGCTTATGGTTGCAGTACCTATGGTCATAAAAACAGCTGTAATCTTTCAAAGGAAAAACAATTATGGAAAAAAATGCTTTTCAAAGAAAATAAACTTTTTGCTGCATTTTGATACTTAGTTTTAAGTGAATTTAAAAACACTTATGTCTGGAATTTACAGGAAATTAATTTTATTTTTGTCTTTTGTGAAAGCAGACCTCACTGTACTCTACAATGAACAATTTTCAGAGCTGTTTAGAAGTTACATGGTTAGGACAAATCTGTAGGTGTTAGGAAGCAAATCTTGAAACATGTATGTACGTCTGGAAAGACGGCACACGTGACAGAGTGTTTGCTTTCCTTGCAGATTGAAGATTATGACCTTATAGCAAGCATGATGGGAGCAAAATGCAAAAAGCTTCGCAGTCTGGATTTGTGGAGATGTAAAAACATAACTGAAAGTGGAATTGCGGAATTGGCTTCAGGCTGCCAGCTTTTGGAAGAACTTGATCTTGGTTGGTGCCCTACATTACAGAGCAGCACAGGCTGCTTCACGAACCTTGCACGTAAACTCCCAAACTTGCAAAAGCTCTTCCTTACGGCCAACAGGTCTGTGTGCGACACAGACATCGAGGAGCTTGCTGCTAACTGCACACATTTGCGGCAGCTGGATATATTGGGTAAGAAAATACAGCAATATTGGTATTTATTTTATGGTGTCTCAAAAGCCTTGTGGTTACAAAGGAGGCCTTAAGACAAAACTGTCTTCTAGACATGTTTTTAAAATAATTATTGCTTAAAATTATGGTTTAGCATATGAAATAAAAAGAGGAAGTTTTACTCACTGCAGTAGGTTTCTGACTCAGAACCCAGTGGATTTACACCAACTGTGTACTTTGACTGTTTTGTATGAATTGCCTAAACTGAGAGTGCAAGATTTTTTCCAATAACTTTTAGTTTGATGACCGTTAGGTTTTTTTTAATGAAATCTTTCTCTTTGACTGTAGGAAGATCCAATTTCTTATCCTTTTTCTGCTTTTGTTTATGATTTTCTTTCTGTGAAGTGTGACAAAGTATATTTATAGTATGAGTCTGTGATCAATAAACAGATTTTGCTTTTGTGCTGTACAGATACACTATGCAATACTGGCTTTCTTTGTCACTTTTATCAGGAAGGGACTTTGAGTTACTAAAGATGAAAAGGTAATTACCAGCAAAACTTTCCATGCACTTTCTAGAAAGGTGGGAAGTGATGAGGGGCAAAAAGCATAGCAAACCTGAAATTTTTAATTCTCTGCAGCTTCCATAGTTAAAAGTATTTTTAGAAATCTAAAGTAAGTGTACTTTGGAGTCTTGAGTAAGGACTTTGAGAAGCGTAGTTTTGTGGAATACTGAATTTATTCTTTATAGGGTGAAATATAAGATTTTCCCTTTGTAATAGTGTAGGACAGCTGGGTAGACATTGTGGCATCAATGTGAGAGAAATTTCTTTATGCTTTGACAGCCTATTTTCATAGGGTTAGTTAAAAAAAGAAGACTTAAAGGGGGAAAAAAACTAGCTGCACTGTATATTTTTAATATTTAATAATTTTAATGAAAATATCACATTTAGGTTGAGAGAAACGCTACAAAAGGCTGTGAGCCCTCGACTCAAACAATGTTCCAAGCAAGTTGAAGGCTATCAGCATTTATCATTTCAAAATATTTAACATATGGTTTCAGATTGTCCCTCCAGTACAGGTAGTACACTCTTCTATTGTAAAATAGAGGTTATTCATCTTTGATTGAGAAAATTGTGTCCTGACCAACATGGGAAAGGAGAATAAATAAAAACTTAACTCCACCTAGTACAAATTGTGGAGACTTGATGTATATGTCCACAAGAGTTGCTGTGTTTTGTGTATCCTTAAGAGAATCTGTTTTGTAGCTAGATTTTCAAGGGCACATTTCCCTATTCAGATACGAAAAATTTCTGAATGGCTTGGTCAGTTAAGTCTTTCACAAACATATATGTGCTCCTGACCACCAACTTCCATGTACTTCTGTTGCAGTGGCATTGTGTCTGCCCACGAATTGGTCAGACCTCTTCACTGCACCAGGGTCTCCCCAATGAATAGTTTGGCTGTGTTAAGCCTATGGATAGTCTGCCAGTTTTGTTGTCTCTCTGCCAGCAGTGAAGGCTTGTTGCCACACTTCTTCAGCATTTGAATTCATGTTTTAATTGTTTAACATCTTATTCATGTTTGGGTGGTGGGTTTTTTTTTTGTTTTGTTTTGTTTTGTTTTTTTTTTAATAAAATGTGAATGTGGAAAAGGAGTTTGTTCTGTTCCCCAGATGCTTACTAGTGGTCCTGAGTGAAGTGGATTTGTAATCAAACTTCCTCAGTGAGATTGCGTGTTGGGTTCAGATAAATGCTCTGTAGGGAATATGCAGTTGAATTATCTGCAAGATGTTACCAAAACCCGTAGTATTCACCTGCCAGACCTCACTTTCTTCCTATGGAAAAATACTTAGTAGAGTGAAAAGAAGGTTGTCTTCTGCTGTGAACGAGTCAGTACAAGGTGATACGATATATATGAAGGACTTACCCCACTTTTTTGGCAACAGCAAGAAAACTATGTTAATTTCTTTGTCTGAATATAGTAAGCACTACTGTCTGTGGTAAAAAGAAAGAACTTTCAAGTAGAACAGCGTTGGGTCATCTGGAGGTAGAGTTGCCAGGTAACTCATGTAAGTGCAGAAGTCTCTGTTGTCTGAACTGAAGAACTAGTCTCTTACTGTGCAGGAGTACCAAGAAAGTCATAAATCTCTCTATGTATCTCTAACTTTCGGCATCTGATGTAGGGCCATGCTGTTACTTTAAGCTGCATAAATGTGTAATATGTTTTTGTCCTTTAGAAGAAGCGTGACAACAGGTCTGAAGCTGTTAGAGGCCTGAGGTCAACACTCAGCTTTGCAAGAGTAACCTTGAACAGTGGGTCTTCTCTGTGATGTGAACGAATGAAAGGTGTTCTCATTATATCCTTTGTCATCTCCCAGTACAGAAATGCCTGGCTTGTACATGCATTGTGGAGAGTGTAGAAGTATTGTGGCTAGGTTAGCACTGTGTGCTGTAAGGCAACTTCTTTTGCTTCAACAAAGCTGCATAAAAGCAAGATTTTTTTTTTTCTGTGTATAAGCACTTACCTTAGAAGAGGTCAGAATGTCTTACTCTGCACTGTAGTCACCAGCACTGAATATACTACACTGGTGTCGCTCTGCAGTTGCTAGAACTTATAAACTGGCTAAGGAAAACCTCTTGTTTCAGTTATGGATTATTTATCATCACAATAGCTTCAGAGGTGGAGTAGTCTAAGCCTCTGAAAGAAATCTTGTTGAGCTGTAAGTGGTGCAAAATGCATATTATTGTAGCCTGGATGCTGTTTTAAGGTGATAGGTCCTGCAGCTTGCTACCCATCTCTCCTTTACCATATTTGTTTGGCAATTTCCTTGTTACGGAGTCAGAGGACTCTGTAGAAGATGAAAATTGCTGTTTTTCAAGGGCTCCATAAACGTATGGCTCTTGTAAAGCATTGCTGGATTGTGGTGGTGCATCCCCTGCCCTGCCCGCTCCCCCAGGGCTGCATTATGATTTGAGAGACCTTAAAACACTCATGTTTCACAACATGGATGTCTGGCTATGTTTGTGCTGAGTAAAACATACATCAGAAAGTAAACTTTAAAAAAACAGGTCATGAGTTGGGTCCGTATCTGCTGTATTACAAGTTTGGAAGAGGAAGTGTGATGTAAATTGTCCCTGAGAACATGAGGATGTGCTTCTCTTGAAGTTTTAGTTCTGAGCTTTCCTTTACCTGTTCCATACTGAGCTGCCTGCTTACACGGATCATTTCCCTGGTGGCCCACACCTTTTCCATTGACTGACATGTCGTGTTTCCATCCTGTGGTAGGTTGATCCAGCTGTGGTCATCTGGCAGTTTTGTAGTAATGCAGTGCATCAGCCGGTGCTGTCAAAAGTTGAGTGGACACATCCAGACCTGTAGTTAAAAACTAGTCTTCAAACTGTGATTTAGCGTTGAGAATGTGGCGAATCAACCTGAATTGACAGTGCCAAAAGCTTTTCTTGCACATCATATCAGCTGCTTTGTTCTGCTGCTGTGGGGGTTCCCAGCTTGCTGTCAAGGGTGAAGAGTAAGTCATAGTAATCTTGCTCCCCAAAAGTTCTGCTTCTGTCCTGCACCAAAAAGGTAATGAAAAATAGACACCCTTGTTACCGCAAAAATTCATGTATTCCTATCTACATACCAACACCTCCCACACCTTCCTGAGCAACAGAAAACCCAACTGCCCCCTTGCCAGCTGTCAAAGTTTTCAGCTTTATCTTGAGAACATCAACACGTAGTTAGTCAATTCAAACATGAAAATGTGTAGCATGTTAAAATTTTGAATTTGAGTTGTGTGGAATAGGTTGGAAAAAATGGAAAGAATCAAAAGCTAGTCTGGCTGGTCTGGGGAAGGAAAGAAGAAAAGTAAGTAAGTTTGAGGGAAGAGTGCTAGTTATTTTCAAGGTCTCTGCTCTTAAATATTATTTGGTGTGTAGTAGTATCCCTTGCCCTAGAAACGGGGGGCTCTGGCAGTTTTTGTAGCGCCCAGCTCTCCTGAACAGCTCTAGCATTTGAAGACTTGGATATATAAGAGATATAAATTAAATCATTTAGAAGTGCCTTTTACAAAGGTGACGTCAGAGAATTTTTTCAGAGAATTAACAGCAGAAGTAAATAGCAGAATTTAATATACTGGTTATGTTTGTATTCTGAGAAATGGCTGATTAGTCCAGGCAGGAGAAGTTGTAGTAAATAACAAAGGTTCAAAAGCCTCCAAACTCTAGAAGAAATGCACTATAATAGGCAACTGGCAGGATATGTTGTCAGTCTTTCAAAAGCAAGGGAAAATGTGCTATATCAAAATTCTAAAATGCTTTTGAATGGACTTTTAAGATACATGCATCACTAATTGTACATTGTGTAAACGAAAGTAAGATTACAGATGATGTTTGCTTATCCTGAGGTGTGAATAACCAAATCCCAACTGGATTGCTTTTAGATAAAGGTATTTCCTAACATAAAATTATAAGTCTGAGAAGGAAAAAAAAAAAAAAACAAACAAAACCAAACAGGTACAATTTAGGATGACCTACTTACTTGCAAATCTATCAAAAATCTTAGTCTTAGATGAAACGGTAGGAGAACTGTCGAAGTTCAGGTAGGAAGGAATGAAGAACATCCTACACAAAAAAAATCTATGGCTAGGCATCTAGATCTAGCATTTTTGTAGAAACACACGTTTGGATCTTGAAGCATAAAAGCTGTGATGCATAAATGAGACTGGTTTTAGATGAAGGTGCTGATGTAGTAGCAATTTTAAGGCTTGGTGGAAAAAAAAGATAAGTAGCATAATGTGTTGTTCCTAGAGTCGCATTTGGAATGGTAGAGCAGGTCCTTATGGTAGAACAGTGATACTATGGTAAAGTTTATGGTCAAGTGGAGTGAATAAATAAAACATATTACAGAATTTCTGGGTAAAGCCATAGGGGCTGTTTCATCCACCAGCAGACAGTTGTGATGACAGTGATCATATGATAAGGGAGTTAAAAATCACAATGATAATGACAAGCTTTCTCTGTGTAGATGAGGTAAAATGTGGGGCACGATAGCAAAGACTGTCTTTGGGTGATGTTCAGTAATGTCTCAAAGCAACCAATCTGAGCCTGACACAGGATAATTGAAGACCACATTTAGATACCCCCTTGTTTTTGCAGAAGAGTACTGGAGACTACTGAAATCATTTGCTGTCTTTCTGGAAATTAGTCCTGTTCGGATGAAATAGGAAGATGAACTCTAGAAAGTGAAAGAAAATCTGAGTTATGGCAGTATAAAATATTAAGGAACCATTGGCTAAAGTTGTATTTCAGCTATGGTAGAAGTTTACAGGGGAATTACTGAGGTTGGTAAATAGTCTGGATGTGAAGGATTGCTTAGATACAAGGCTGTTGCAGGAGAACTGTTGTCTGTCCATTAGTGTTCATGGCAGGAGGGGATCAAGAAAGCTGCTACATCAGTGCCATTCTTTCCAAGAGATTAGCCTGGAGAGCTGCCTTGAATTGGAATGCCAATATAGAAAGCTTTTGAACAAATCAATACATTGAACAATAATAAATTGTTGGGAGTAAATGGTATTTATGCAAGGGTTCTAAATGAGCTCAAATACAGGGCAGTTGAAATCTTATTTCTGGTCTGTGATCTGTCACTTAAATCAACCTCAGCAATAGAGTAATGCAGGGTTACAAATATGGCCCAACTTTCTGTAAAGGGTGCAGTTTAGGAGCTACAAAACAGTGGGGGATTATGTTTTTCTCTGCGTAAAGCAGTTGCAACCATAAGAAAGTCAGTCAGTGGACAAGAGAAGGCCATTACCATATTTTGAAGCAGAGCTGCATCCCTGCAAGGATAGTATAGTTCTGCCTCTCCAGTCCTTCAGAATTCCTTTGAGTTCTTGGTGATCCTGAGCACTGCTCCAATACATAGAGGATTGAATTTTCAAAAGCTTTAGCCAAAGTTGTCCTGCTTCTGTAACTCAGCTGTCTTCTGGATTATGAGTGTTTCAGAGACAGCAGAGGACAAGAGTGTATCATCTCTTTTCACAGTGAAGTTACATCACTACTGTGGTTACCAGTGATCTGCACTGATCTACTTATAAGTAAACCAGGCAAAGGGGTAAATAATACCAGAGGGCAAAACACAGGTATTCAGGGTAGAAAAATCTTAAACCAAAGAACTTAACACTGAAAAATGACAATATGATCTTGTGATTCTTATTGAGCAGGTGATAAAACAGGAGAAAAAACATTCAGTCAAGTGCAAAGTGGTTGCATGAGGCAAAATAACATTAACTAAGCATATGGGGGACTGGGTTTGTATTAGGTACTGCTTTGTAGGAAACACATCCCGTGGATAACTTTTAGAAAACGTCAGCTTGTTGCTGATGTCCCATTCTAATGGGCATAGAGAAGATTAGGGTTTCTTAGGCAAGAAATGGAGAAAACACACTAAGACCTTATTATAAAATTGCTGACTTTGCACTTAATGCACTATATAGTTCTCATCATCCAGTTTCAAAAGCACTAAATTAGGGCAGAAGCAACACAACAGGAGTCATTTTGAGATGCAAGAGAGTCTGGAAAACAGAGAGCCTTGAGAGAACAGATGTCCATGGGATTATGAGTGATATAGAAGTAGCAAACTGGGAATGATCTCTCACTGCTTCTTTCATTGCCCCTTAATTATTGCAATTAATAGGCTGGGTTTTTTGCTTATTTCTTTAACATTATATATTTAAACTGTGAAAGTTATGAAGGGGCTGTAAGTATGAAGAAGTTCAGAAAAGTAGTAGAATTCATGACAATTCATGCTTTAAAAAACCCTAAAATTATAATTTTTAGCAATTGAGAAGATTAACCAATGAAAAGCTGCTTTAAAAATCTTCTTTTGCTTTTCTTTTTTTGGTGTTTTTTTTTTTTTTCATGGGAGGGGGGCAGGAAGGGAACATTATTGGCCCTGGCCCTAGACAAGATCCTGGACTAGATGGTTTTTTTGGGGTGCAGTTAGCTCAAGATGGATCTGTGTAAGCTGAAGTGTCTACCAGCAGGTATCAGCAGTAGTGTTGGTTATATAGACTTTTTAGCAGGAGAGCTTGATGGACAGTTTAGCCCACTGTAGACATCCAGACTCAGTTCACTTGCCTAGAGTAACTTGCTTGGCTTCCAACCATTCCTGTAAGGTATGAATCTTCTCTTCTGGGTCCAGTGTAGTGTCTGCCAGCTCTGTGGGGAGTCCTGTAAGGTGCAGGGAACCCCAAGGAGCGCTAGGTACTGCTGGATACTGACTCACACCCCGGTGCCCAGTCTGCTGCATCTCCTCGTGCTAAGCACTATGGACTGTACTGACTGGATTTCCATCAACTATAATGAGTGTGGATACATGCTTATCAACATCCATTTATTTGGTTTCTGACTGAATCCCATGCTTCATCTGACCCTGGGTGACACTTTGGAGTTCATTCACTGGGATCTGTTTTTTAGCAAGATTAAATAGTGTGTTTCTTTTTAGTATAGATATAGTTATGATCAATAGTCTCTTAAACAGTTGCCTCTGTGTGTGTGTAATACCCACCCTCACTCCAGAGCCCTGTTGGCCTTGATGATGTGTTTGGAATTGGAGGAGCCCCCAGTAGCTCATCTGCTGTGCTAGTCAGTGCAGTCAGCAGGAGGGTCATGGGAACATGAGTGTAGCATTCCATGTTGCTTGCTGCTAAAGCCCACCATCTGGTCACTGGGAGGTTTTGTGGCTTTGGGTACCTGGCTTCTGCAGTTAAAGATTCCCCTTGAAATTGTAAAGTTGCCCCCCAGTAGAAAACGATGGTTACTTAAGCAGTTAAGAAAATACAATAGGCTTTATAAAGGTAAAAGTTCCGCACAGTCTCTAAGAAGCTTTTTATTTGAAAACTAATTGAAATAATCTAGATAAAAGTTGTGTTATAGTAGCATTTTTTTCATGGCACAGTACTAACAGCTTTAAAACACTATTCTTGGTAACTTTACAATTCTGTTTTGTTTTTGAACAGGGACAAGGATGGTGAGCCCCGCGTCTTTAAGAAAATTGCTGGAATCTTGTAAAGATCTTTCTTTACTCGACGTGTCCTTCTGTTCACAGATTGATAATAGAGTTGTGCTAGAACTGAATGCCAACTTTCCTAATGTGTTCATAAAAAAGAGTTTCACCCAGTGACTCCCTACATATGCTGCTGTGGAACTCATTTGACAGAGTTGTTTCCTGTAAATTTGTGTTGACTTTTTTAAAGAAGAATATAAGTCTGCTGTGAAATAGTGGAAACTATTAGTTACCTATACAAATGGGTAAAATACATTAATATGTATTATGTTTCTTAAAGAGTTGATATTGTACCTAAGAATTATTTTGCTCTGTGTTAATTGGTAACACTGCATGTTTTTAAATACCAGCCATATGTTTGGCTTTAATGAAAAGCAAATGAATGTCTTCTTAAATGTCCTTTCATAGGGTATTACACACAGTAAACTATGTTAATATCCAGGTGAAAGCAAATGTTCAATATTGAGCAGTAAGGAAAATATGGGTGCTTCCTTTTTATGTGTTTGTGTGTGTATATATAAATTTATACAGGTGTATTTGTATATACATACACAGATATTGTAGCATTCTAGTTTGGCCTGCAGCATAAGATGCTATGATCTGGCCTATAATTAGTTCTTTAAAAACCTGTTTAAGCTTGTGTAAGAACAGGTCAAAAAGGCACTTTGTCCTCTTCAGTTGTTTGGCAGTGATCTGTATCCGATACATTTTTCTCCTGTCCTCCACCTGAAATAGATGTAGTGATGTTTTACAGTCCAGCCTAAGCAACAGAGCAGATAAATGCAAGAACCTGAACCACCCGAACTTTGAGCAGAAGCAAAAGAGAAAATTGCCATCTGCTTCTTGGGATTGAGATACAAAGTTTGAGCCAGGTACCTAATGTTGTAGCTGGTAATGTGTAGAAAACTCCAGTGTAGTTTTCTTTTTCAAATTTCTGACGTGGTCAAGACTTGATTTGTGATACATCTGATTACTGTGCAGAGTATCACAAGAAGTAGAACTTAGGGTAATGCATTAGCAACTGTCCCTTACACTGGCATCAGATTTACTGTCAAGTGTGAAAACAAGCATCTTTTTTCAGTAAAACAGCAATGGAAATATAATGGGTTTGAAACAGGCAATGTTGATCTGGTGATTTTTTAATCACCAAACCTTAGTATTGAATTTGGTTTGTTTGGAGTTTTTTGTTTTGTTTTGTGGTTTTTTTTTTTTAAGAGATGGTAGCTCAAAGTACTATTGCTCTCTCTCTTTAGCACTGCTTAACCTCTGGAGAAGGAAAACTGTGTTGATGGACAATTTCTGGAGGTTTCTTCTTTTTGCACTCTCTTGGATGAAGCTTTTCACTTTTTTTTCTTTGAATACCACCACTAGAATATGTCACTATGTACAGCTTGAGTTTAAAATTTTACCTTTTTAGCCATTGTTGATGAATATGGACCATGAAATGTAGCCTGTCATTTGATATTGGCTCTATTATCCTTGTATTGATGGCACTTATTACCTACTGGACTAAGAAGAAAAATACTTTGTCTGGCAGAAGTACATTACTGTACCGAAGATCAGTGGCAAAGAACACTTCATTCATGCAGTAAATAACCAAACTGCTACTAGAGGACTGCTACGAATCATTAAAAATCTGACAATCTCTCTGACTCCTGAATGACTGCTCTGAACTCTTTGTGTTGGTGCCAAGACTTTATAAACCATGTCATGAAACAGCTACAGAACATATATCTGATTTTATTGAAAGACCTATTTCTTCAGATTTTTAAATTTTGCTGAATCTTTGGGGAATTCCAGATCCAAAGAAGGACATGCACAGTTGACTTTTTGATTTTTTTTCCTCCCCACAGATGGCACTATGGGATTTCCAACTAGATTACACCATTCCATTTTTTTTCCTTTAGAAATCTGGGCATTGTCAGAGAAATTCAGATTGCTTTACTTTTCTTCCGCACTGAAAGATGTCAACTTTGGTGTGACTCTGTGTGAGACCTCATTTCTTGCAATTATGTTTGGGTTCATTTATTGTTCTTGGAACTTTTAAACTTTTTTTTATCTATACGTAATATTTTTCATTGAAATTGAGTATTAAATGTTATTATTCTAGTTATAGGAGAACACAGGTTCAGATAATGGGAGTTTACAAAGAACAGAAATGTTTTTGTTGTAAAATTTCTCTTCTCAGGGGTGCATCTGTGTTAATCTCCTTTTTTTTCTGAAAAGATCCTTTTTGTTTGTTTTTCACTGTAAATAGAATGGGGTTTGGATGAAGCGATAGCCATTGTGCCTTCAAACTGGTTAACTTGGTAGATAATACAGTTTAAATTCTATGGCATCAGTGAATCAAATAAGTGGTTTTGTAATCATGTGAAGAATTTAATTCTCTTTTGCTTTTTAGGTAGCATAAAGGAGGTTTAAATTGACATTTTATTCATACTGAAGGATTTTCTGGTTTTTATGTCGCATTGTTTCTTTCAGGAATTCTCTGTTGTCAGAAATTGAAGTCAGCTTTATATTTGGGCTGTTTAAAACTTAGTTTTTGCCAACATACAATCAATTCAAACGGCAGAGAAATGATTGGGAGTGACTTCCATCTGTGGTTCTAGACTTCAACCTTCAATCAGAGAGTAGGAAGCTCTTTTAGCTATGGCCTTATAAGTCCCAAGAAGTCTTCCAGCAAAGAGGAGATAGACCAGACTTGAAATTTGTGGTACTTGTAGGATAAAGAAAACAACATGCTTTTAGACCTTCCTTAAGTGTCACAAACAAGCAAGAACAGATCACTGTCTTTTTAGTTTCACTGGTTTATACTAAAGTGTGTCTATCTATTTATACATATGTATGCATAAATTATATATATACACTCATATGTTTGTGTGTATATATGAATTTTTTGGATATGTGTACATACTTAAACATATATGTATAAATCTCAGAGTTTGTCATTTAGGAATTACTTTTGTGAAGTGTAATGGCAAAAAAATGTTTCTTAGCAATTCTACTCTCAGCTGTTGTTTTACTGTACCTGGAGACTGAATTCCTCTCCACCCATGCAGCAGAAAAAGCCTGGGCAAGAGATGTGCTGGATTTCTTATGTTGCTTTGCCAAAGTGCCTTTTGGTTTGTCTACACATGAAAGGTATTACAGGGTATGAAGAGTGTGAATGCAAAGTCCGGTAACTACTGTGGACTGTCTACTTGTGAAGCAGTCATATAGCAGGAAATTTATAATCTAGTTTCATTTAATCCAAAATGAATTATGGCAATTCCTCCATTGGAGGAATTTAATTGTCATCTCCATGACTAGACTGTCCCTCAGTCACGTTATATAAATTTTGCTTTTAAGGATATTCCTTTTGTTTAATCTTGTCCTTTGATCTCATCTGTCTTTCTGAAGCTTTGTAAAAGATGTGCTTTGGCAACAAATGTTAAAAAAAACATGGCTAACATGTCGAAAAAAAGAGGTTTGTTCTGAACTGCTCCTGCTCTTACACTAGAAGAGGGCTTCCATACCATCTAGGAAATTGATGTGGGAATGGCATGTAGGTAAATACGTCATTCCTTTGGTAATTTTAAAAACTAGTATGATACCTTTATTGTTTAAAGCCTCTTCAAGGCTTCAGTTCAATAGTGTACTTACTTGTATTCATAATTCTGAGCTGTCTGGCTACATAACTCTCTTGAAATGGATGGGATTTCTGCTCTTTAAATTATACACCTGATTAAGTACATTAATGAGCACGACTTTTATATATCAGTTTGGATCTTATAATCCCCATGTACTTGGAGGTCCAAATTGCAGACCAAAAAAAAAAGAACCAAACCAACCAACTAACAAAACCCACTAAAAAACTAGCATTTTCTGTCTGATTCTTTCATTAGAGCTCTTACAGTAACTTTTCCAGATACAAGATGTCCAGTAATCATGGTACACAGTGAGTAGAATTTATCTCACTGAACGTTAGCTCCCTGAAAGTTAGGCATCTCCTTCAAGAGAGGAATCTGGGCATCCCTGGAGAGTTATTAATCACCTCCTAAGATAGATATTTAAGGAAAGTAGAATGAATCATGTTCTGGAGAGCCTCTCTGGAGACTGTGGAAGCTGTGATTTAGCTCAGGTTAGCTACTAAACTGAGATTAATTCTATCCAGTGCTGTACTACCTGTCTTGAAAAACAAGACTGAAACAACATCCATCCCCAAACTTTAAAACCTTTCAAATTCCATCCAGAAAGAAGCAAATTAAAGAAATTCTGACAACTTGAGAAGTTTCTAAATGCCAGGATCTTCTTCTGCCCCTTGCCAATGCCTGTGGTATGTCTTTTGGGTTTTTTTTTTGGTCGGGTTTTGTTTCTTTTTTTTTAAGAAATGAGTCCCCGTTCTCACTTCTGAAATCTCATGTATCTAACTGTCTATATGTAAAGTTCTGTAAATGCATGAATGTAACAGGCAAATGTAACTGATATATTACCACTATTTTGGTAATCTTTCATATTGCTATAATTAAGACTGAGTAGTTTAATTGCTCTACTGTCATCAGAAATGTTACCCACTGTGCATTTGCAAAAATTGTGTGTAGAGTCCTGCTTCTTACTGTATGTACTTATTGCATCTTATGGGATATATTTCCCATTTATATCTGCAGGACTATTAAATTTTAAAAAAATAGATAAAATGTAGCATTTTATTATGAGAACTATGGGAGCGACTTTATATGTATTGATTTATATATTCATTATTCATCTTTCATAATGATTCTATAAGTTGTAGCTTTGAAATTACTTAAAGAATCCTGGTTTAGTGCATCTGAATTTGCTGTGTTAGACATGAAGACATTTGTCCTTCACTGAGGTGGTGATTTCTGTGATTTTTAGATTTCTGACTTGAAAATGAAATGCTAGAAGGTGCTCTTTATTAAATATTCCCAGGCATGGGACAAATTGTGGTAGCTGACATTAGGAAGGGCTGAGAAATGAGTCTTGAGTGTTACAGATCCTCATAAGTTTCAAAGAAGGGCATCAGCAGGAGGTGTCTCTTTTTAAGAAGATTCAGCCTCCGTACTAGCAGGCAGTGGTGAGATTTTGCTTTTCAGCTAATGGACTAAGCACTGTTACTTTTGATGGAGTTCTCCCTGTCTTGTTTTCACTTAAGAATGATAAATGACACAGTTGGGGCAGATGTCCTAAATTGAAAGGGATCCATTGTGAGGAATGAAGTTTTTCTCTGGCATGTTTCGTTCACCTTTTCTAAAAATAAACAAATAAAAATACCCTCAACTATTTGAAAACTCATTTTCATTGGTTACTGAAGTGATGCAAATGTCAAGAAAGTTGAGAAAAGAAAGAAAGATTTATCTGGAAACTAGTGTAAGGGTGGCCAGAGCTATTTATAGATGTGAGGAAAGTAAGTGCCTTGCTCCAGATCAGCTGTTTTCTCTCCCAGAAACGTAGCTTCCCACATAATATCACATGCTCATACTTTTAAGTCAAGATCTAGCATTTCAAGGCCCTTATATTGACCTTTTGTGTACATATTTGTGCAGTAATTCATGATGTCTCTTCATTTCATTTTTATGAACTACATAAAAATATTTTTTCCTTTGCCTACCACTGCCCAGCCACATTTTTTGTTAGAATCTGAGATTATTTTTTGCGTGTGCACCCAGGTGCTTAATTGCTTAGGTTTTTTGCTGTTGGTCCTTTTCTGAGGACAAATAAACTGCAGTTTGGATGTAAATATGTTAAAAGTGAAGGCTCTAGAGAAGAGGAGGCCCATGGGAAATCTGATTAATATGTGGGAATACCTGATGGAGGGCAGGGAATGAAGAAGAGACAGCCAGATTCTTCTCAGTGATGCCCATGCACAGGACAAGAGGCAATGGGCACAAACTGAAATACAGAAGGCTCTAACTTAACACAAGATGACACATTTTGTGCTAAGGGTGACCAGGCCTTGGCACAGGTTGCCCACAGAGGTTGTGGAGTCTCCATCTTTGGATATACTCATCATCGTGGCAACTGACTCTAGGTGGCCCTGCTTGAGCAGTTGGAGGCTGGGCTAGTTGACCTCCAGAGGTCCCTTTCCAACCTCATCCATTCTGCCATTCTGTGATTCGAGACATGTTTTTGTTTGCTTCAGTGTACTGATTGCTGAAGAAGGCAGGGAGGAGGGGGAAAAGGAAGAATGGATATCTTAAGGAACTTGTGATGTTAAGAACAGCCACAAGAATCTTGTTAATTTCCTTTTTTGTAATTTTAAGACAAGTAACATTTTTCACTGTTTAAGGAAAATCTAAATGTGACTTATTGAAGTAAAATTTTGGTATCGTTTTCAACATACAGTTCTATAAGATACAAAACACACAATTAGTTTACAGGAGTGTGATCACTCCAAAGTCTGAAAGCTACACCAAGGACTAAGATAAATAACCCTATTCTCGGGTACTGACAATAGTTTCTGTTTAGAAACTGAGTTTATGTAATACATTAGGAACAGTTTAGTCTGAGTATCTTTAGTATTTGTTTATATGTATTTGTTTATATATATTACCATGGTTGAGATGCCAGTTATTCCTGCTTACTCTGTTGCAAACTGAGTACAGCAGTTAACTGTTCGTAGTGTTAAACACGAATGTTTAAATTCAGGTGAAAAAGAGGATCAAGTTTACGTAACACTGAGCTGTCTGAGCATTTTAGGGAGATCCTGGGTATAATTGTGGTGAATTTCCATCTTTTGTGTATTTATTTATTATTTTACTACTGACAAGAGCTGCTGGGTAGTACAGCCCTCTGCTCACCATCAGGAGATGGGTTCCTTCTGTCACACCTTGGTTGCTCTAGATTTATTTTCTTCACAGCAGTGCCACAGATACACTGTTCTGAAAGTAATAGAGGTGAATTAAAAATACCTGGTTTGGTTGTGATTTGGAAACTAATGGCTAGTCTATACTTAAAGTTGTTTTGTAGTAGTTACTGAAGGTGAATTAAAACAACCATGAATTGATGTGTTCACATGGGAATCTTGCACCTTCTGATTTAACTTATGCCTACAATTACAGCTGCCCCTGAGCCATCTCAGTGAAATCTGTGTGATGGTGATCATATTGAATCTACCTAGTGGGCATAAAGCCACTGCAGTCCTTTAGCATCTTGTGGTGTTTTGCATTCATGTCCTTACCAGGCAGATAATGGAGTTGGGGGTTGTGGAGATTGGCCTGATGTTTGTAAGTGAGGTGCTTGAATTGCCTGGGGAAATTTCCTGCTCACATTTATTTCTATGTGTGTATGAGAAGGAATCGTGTCTCCAGACCTTCAGATTTAAATACCTAAACGCAGCACCTGTGTTAATTTAAAAATAGTAGGTCTCTCCCTGCTTCCCATCAATTAACCAGCAACAAAATACTTACATTGTACTTATGATTTAATAGTATGCCCCATTTTCTGCCGGAACAATAGGAGTTTGAGTAATGTAACAGGAAACTCCTACTGCGTTACCTTTTAAAGAGACTAATTGCTTTAAAAGGTGAAAGAGCAGCAATAGAGGGAATAGTTCTGGACACTGTTTGTAAATAGGTGTGCTGTGCATGCTATGCTAGTAATCACCAGAAACAAATTATGCCTTTTTGGAGTAAGAAGTTGAGAAGGACAAAAGGGATAATTGCCTCTAAGCACATTTTCTGTAGCTGGAGGATATTTATATCACTGAATTTTAAATATCCAGAGTAGGTACTAAAGTTAGGAAAATGATCTCCTGATCTGAATTACCCTGTAGAAGAACCTAGCTACCCAGTGACAAGACCCTAGGAGACTAATCTTAAACTGGTGTCTTGAATTGACCTCTGGAAAACCAGGGGTCCATGTAGGCCATATAAAATTTCTGTTGGAAGTCAGTATGAGTGGATTCAGAGTAAGAGGTTGCTTACCCTTCAGTGCTCCCAATTAGTCCCCTAGCTTCACGTGCTTCCACCAAAGGCCACAACTTTCTTTGCTCTAGTTGTTGAACTGTATCTGATTGCTCCCTACAAAATATCTTGGCTAAAACTAGAAAACCTTTTTTTTTTTTTTCTAGTAGTTGGTTTTTTTTTCCCCCCTCCCAATTTGGGTAATTAAAGCCTGACGAAGAAAGGGGGCATTTATCTTCAATTAAAAGAATAACAAGGAGCAGGTGGGAGTATGTTGGTTATGCAAATGTTTTAATTCAAATTAGCATAAAGGAGGATAGCCACTCTTCATCGTGATCCAGAGCTCCTTAACTTTTACGTAGTTCATCTCAGTACTGTGCCACAAAAATGTCCAAAGGGAGGTTGTTTATTTGCACCTCATAATAGTGGTTCAAGCCCTAAAGTATAAAATGCTGCTGTGAATATATGAGAACATGCAGGTCCTAACTGACTTCAGCAAATTGCCTAACAAAAATCCTTTGAGAAGCAGATGTTGAGAGGTTTAGATTAGAAAGGCTGATAAGAGCATATTTAAAGTATGGTGAAAGCAGTGGTTAGCAAAACCAAGCGGGCGAGCGGGCGGTTTGTAAACCCAAAGGTGTCTGTGCGTATGCAGACGAAGCCCAGGCATGGATACCTGGCTCCTCCTCATCTCAATACCTTTGACTCATGTTTCTGTGGTATAAGGTAGGGGTTTACTTGAACACACACGTATACAAAACAGAGATGTTAGCCCTATATTTATGAAGGATTTAAATTATTATGGAGAAATTATCTAATGCCTTATATTGCTAACTCAAAGATACTTTTTATCTTGAAAAAGTTAACCAATTACTTCAGTTTAGTCAATTAAAGCTGTTTTTCTGTTGACATGTTGGATCATTTAAAATGTATAAAGAAGTTTAAATTAATGTCCTCACTGAGTTGTCAGTGTCTCCTAATTCAGCAATGACAGAAATGTGTTAAAATATATTCAACCTATAATAGTTATCTTGCTTTGCACTTAATTTGTTTCCCTTTGACAGTATTGCAAAATGCCAAATGTACATAAAATAATGAATAAATAAAACAAAAATAAATTATTTGTCTAAATCCATTGACCTTTTGTGCATTCATTTAAAAAACCCCAACAAAATAAAATACAATATGATGCATTCAGAGGAACAGTTTGTCATATTTTTATCTCAGTTCATTTTGAAATAAGTCACCCTGGATGTTTTTCAATACAAATTCGTGAGCTAGCTTTTTAAAATTTTTATTATTAGAAAAGTTTATTATTGTTTAATATATAGCTTACTATAGCCCTATGAAAGCACATTATACAAGGTACATTACAAAAAATAGATGTTTTGCTGGCTGAAACTGTTTGTGGTCTAGGTACAGAGCAAGAGACGACAGATGTATATAGACAGATGGGATATAAAGCAGAATATGGAGATTACAATGTACCAAGAGAGACCTCCAAGAAAAATATAGTGGCTGAGTTTCTTTTAAGAATAATTTCCTACTCTAGCACAAATTTTATTATCATAAGGTATTTCTTAAACCCTTTCATTAGAGTGGTACAGTTGCTTTTAAATGTTGTGGAACTTAAGTAATGCGATAAACTTGGAATTTAGCAAAGATGTTAAGAGTTCTGCAGCTTTGAAAATGGGAACCAGAAGAGGACGAGTGATCAACTGGACTCCACTTCTCAAGAACAACCAAAGTATTGAATTGAAAATGAGCAACTGCTTTGCTAGAGTTTGTCCTCCTTTTTTTTTTTTTTCTGAATTATCTGAAGTGTTTTTATTGGTTCCAAAATTGGTATTGGTTTAATCAGTGCCTATTTTCTTCTAGACAGCTTTTATAAATGTTAGATTCGGCTGATACTGTTAATTGTTCAAGACAATTAGCTAAAACAAATATAGACCTTTGAGTTGTTTTCTTACATCTCTAAAGAAACTTTTAATAAGACTTTTAATCCCCGGCACCTCCTGAAGTGTTCAGCTTTTGTAGCACAACTTTGCCTCAGGCCAGTATCATTCCAAACATGCTAAAACTGTCTTTTAGCACCAACTTACAGCTGCTGATGCTTCCAGTTATCCAGAAGTGTAAGGATGAGACTGGACTTGACTTCTGTGCCTCTTGAACAAAATGTAGCTGACTTTTGAAACACGCTAAGTACAGGTTTTGGACATCATTCTGACAGCCCTTGTGTCTGACCAATACCCGTTTCATGGTGTGGAAAATTCACACAAAAATCTGAAGCACGTCAGGTGTCTTTCTCTGTGTGGCACTTCTGATAATGCAAACAGTTCGAAAACACACAGGTAAAGCCAGATTTCAAATTATTTCTGTATTTCCAGACTTTAATGCCTGAGAACTTGTACTAAACTTTATTACATTATTATTTGGCAGGCATGCATTTTTTGGGCAAGTAAAAGTAGTTATGTGTTCTCCATACTCAGATAGTTTTACTTGTTATATGTCCAGAAGGATGGGGGAAAGCTTAGTGTTGTGAAAACATTCAAAAATGCAAACTCGCCTCTTACTTTACAATGCAATTGGCAGTCTTGATTGAAATTTAAACAGAATGCTGTAGATCTGATACCATGCACGCTGCAATTGTTTATTCACTGGTAAAATCAAATGTCATTATATACAATGTAGGCATTTATTATTACAAACAGATTTTAACACAATGCTTTCCCTCACAGTTTTGTATAGCCAGAAATAAAAAAATGCCCTGATGCAGTGACCAGGCAGTTTTGAACTGCCACATATCTTCAGGAGTTAAAATAAGTGCAGCAGCATTTTTGTTACAAGGTCACGTCTATCCCTCTGAATGCAAATGCACAAACAATTTAAGTTCAAACTTCAGGCCAGTAGGTTTTTTAAGTGCAGTTAGAGCCCAGTGATACAGTCTGCATAGTTTCTTTGTGAAAAAGATAAATCATGCTTGGATTTTAGCCTTGTTAACTGGCTACAAGCTCAGGGCTCAATCAAAGTCCATCACAGGTGAAATATTTTTTAAAAAACTAAGAAAATAGACATTAAATAGTCTAATATTTAAAAACTGCACTGAACACGACAGAAAGATGTGATTGTCAATCCACGTTCTCTTTTCTAGTACCAGTTTCCAATAATAAATGTTAACAGTTTGGGCAGCTGTTGGTTTAGCACAAGAGGTCTGTTGTAGAAGGATCAAGAAGGAAACTACTGTATTTGGGATGAACAGTGTGTCCTTATCCCAGACTCTCTGGTCACTGCTGAGTTTGGCCTTAACTAGAAGGTGTTTGTCACCTTTAAATGAAGGGGCTTCCCTCTGCCTTTAACAACGTGTGGCTGTTCAGGCTCTGTGTTTAGGACTAATAGGAGCCTACTGCATCTAACCTTATTTGCCCTGGTAAGTGTTAGGTCCAAGTCTGGCAGTAGAGCAGTTCTAGGATGTGGGAAGTCTTGGATTCAGGCCAAGGGGAATTAATTGAAGGTGTAGCTGAGGCATAGCTGCCAGGTTATGTGTTGATTCTCAGGGTGAGCCCTCTTCTGCCCTTTCACTGGAGATGTAGTGACAGGAATGCAGGAGTCAAGGTGCTGGACCAGGCAGGGAAGAGGGAGATTGATTTCAGCTTTGTGGGTAGAGTGTGTGGCAGTGAAGGGAAGTGAAATCTGACCTACTTCTATAGATATAAAACCTAAAGTGGCC
This sequence comes from Empidonax traillii, assembly GCF_003031625.1. Taxonomy (NCBI): domain Eukaryota; kingdom Metazoa; phylum Chordata; class Aves; order Passeriformes; family Tyrannidae; genus Empidonax; species Empidonax traillii. The sequence goes on from NW_020955683.1 coordinate 146,305, forward strand.
TTGCTGCTGCTGTTGGTGGGCCTTTATTTCTGAATGGTCAGCTGAAAAGTAGTCAGCACTGAAGCCAAAGGGACCAGAGGCCCCTCTGCAGGTCCTCTTGAAACACCCATCTCCTTTGGTTGGCTACACAAGGCCTGTGGACAGGCTAGGTTGTCCGTCCTCATTCTTGCACAATTCAAAGAGCCAGACCTGCACGATTTTGATGAGGGACTGCTTTTAAGTTCAAGGCCTTGATTCTTCCTAAAATTAAAAACTTCTAGTTTGGGATATGAATTGTACACTGAGGGTGTATGCAAACTTAGTATGCAAAAGGCCAATATTCTCCATCTCCTTAGACCTATTAGCAAATAAATCAGTCCTAACCTATCTACTGGTTTAGGAAAGGTGCCTGGAACAAAGCCAGCTTTTCCATTTACAGGCAGAACCTTTGTCATGGCTTTCTGCCTACTGAAAACAAAACTATTGCCGCAGGTCGGATGGACACAGGCTTCGTCTGTAGCTAAAGCTCGTTTCCGTAGCATCTCGTTTCTGTTATCTGAACAGGTCCAGCATTGATGTTCAGCTGGAAAACAGGTTATTTTCTCTCATGTCTGCTCAGTGCTACAGTATTGCCTGCCTGTAGTGTGATTAGCTCTGTGCAGAATGCTTATTTCTTCCTAAAACTTAATCTGTCTTGGGTGTTTTGTTTTGTTTTGTTTCAGCTCAATTTGCTTATTGAGTTAACAAGAGACTCTGAGATCGTGATATGTCACTTATCAGTTTTCAGTGCAATGAAGTCTGCTGTAGCAGAATGTCTGAATGGCTTGGGTTCTTGATATTCACAATATTTTAACATTTTCATCACCTACATACGCAGCGTGGCAAGTGGTAATTACAAAACCAGCAGCACTGAAATAAACACAAGATGTAAACCTGTACAGTCTCACCAGGCCATGCTGCTGCGGGGGCCTGGGTCCCACACAGCGGAACCCCTGACAGCTGCCAGGCGGCCTGGGGAGGGTGTCATGGTGTTGGGTGAAAAGATAGAGCACCCAGCCAGTACCAAAAGGCCCTGCAGGAGACCAGGGCTGCCTCTAGTCCTCTCTTCCTGAAAAATGGGGAATTCGTCCAACTGAGAAGTGTTTTTGGGGTGGTGGTGGGTTTTCTTTGGAGGCCCATGGTGATGCCAGTCTGGCATGTGGCATGGTTTGATTCAGCAAGAAGAGAAGCCATGTGGTGAAACGGTGGGATTTGGGCACCCCTGCCTTCCCAGAAGGGAGCCGGGTGGGGAAGGTGCTTGCAGAGGTGGGAAACGCTCAGAGCCCTCCGGGACCTGCTCCACTCCCGCTGCCCTGGCTGTGCCCTCGCTTACCGGGCGCTGCGCGGCGGGTGGGGAACAGCTCCCAGAGGCGCTGGGCTCACACCCCGCGGCAAGCTTGAGGGCAGCAGCAGGAGCGACACCGCGCCCACTCAGCGGGGTCAGAACAGCCGAGCCCCACAACTGTCCCCCTCCACGGGTGGCACCACGCGGGGCCTCTTCCACGCCGCGGAGGAGAAGTGGCATGGCTTGGTCCCGTTATCCAACACGCCGGAGCTGGAAGAGGGATTGCCAGTCTGAGGGACAGGACAACTCCTCAGCGGGAGGAGGAGTGGAGCCGAATAACATCTTCGCCTCCGATTTTCTGGGGCTTGAGAATAAACCGTGGTTTTTCTTGGTGGTCGGTTTTTTTTGGTTTTTTTTCTTGTTTTTGTTTTGTTTTTTTTCTTTCTTTCTTTTAATCCCATCCAGACGGCGGGAGAAGCAGCATGTTTAACACGGGACTTTGTTGTTGCTGTGTATATATTAAAAAAAAAATAATAATAAAGAAAAAGTAGAAACCGAGGGGAAGACAACGAGCGTACTCACGACTTTCTTTTCCCTCGCCCAGAGGCACCTCGGGCTCCAGCGACCTCTCGGACAGGTGTCCCGGAGCCCAGCCCCGTGCGTCCAAGGAGAGCGGGGGGTCTCGGAGCGGAGGGGAGGCTCTCGCTGGATGCTCCTCAGCCCTTCCCGAGGGAGTCCCCGCGGCTGCGGCGGGAGCGGCCGCTGGGGGGCGCCCGCACTCCACGCGCGGCCCCGGCTCCGGTCCCGGCCCGGCCGGCGGCGAATTCCCGGGACCGGAGCGCCGCCAGCGCCGCGACCGCAGCGCGCGGCGGGGCCAGACGGTGCTCTGCGGGAAGGAGGAACAGGGACCACGCTTTCAAACAACCCCCGAAAACCTCACCGCTGTCCGTCCCCCGCCAACCCCGCCCTGGGGGGACAGTCGGTCCTCACCCACCCCAGCGGCGGAGTCGTTTGTCAGAGGCGGTGGGAAATCGTCTCGCCCCTTTGTGCATCTTGCGGGATTTCTCCTCGCACAGGCAATTGGCAAAGGTTAGGAAGGCGTCTTTAGATCCCCTGTAATCCCCGTTTAAATATTAAAAGTATAAGCAGCCTAGGCCCAGTATTTACCTATGTAACTCCATAGATTTCCCTCCAGACCTGGACTTCTAAGAATTTAAGAGATAGTTTGCGTTTCTTGTTCCCCCTCCTCCATCCCTTCGTATTTATTTAACAAACTAACGGGAAGAGGGGGGGGAAGACACCAACAATAAAAACAGTGTTTTTATGACCGAGAAACAGCCAGTATCCCTGTTCTGTAACGTGAAAGGAAGGCGAGATTCCGTCCCCGCCGCCCACTTTGTCACTGGCTAGGTTTAAGTGGACGCCACATCAACACAAAAGGCCAACACACACACACACATCCCAAAACTCGACGTAAAACCTCTGTTGGTTCAATAGTGAAGATGGCTATTTTGATAACAAAATAACCTCCCTGTTCTGGTGGGGTCTGGGTCCTCGTCCGCACCCCCACCGTGCTTCAAGCAGCAACCGCCTGGGAAAAAGGAGGGGAAATCCCTCAAGAAAGTGTTTAAGATAAAACTAAGTCTCAAACGAGATTAAGGCTTTAATTACAATTCCCTATAGAAGTAACATGTTTGATGAACTGATCCTATCAATTAATAGTAACCGTAATTTAAAACTTATGAAATAGCTTTGCATGAAGTATACATTAGACTCCTTTTTTTTTTTTTTTTTTTTTTTTTTTAAGAAAAAAATTAGGAAGTGTTAATGTTACAAGCGTAAAGTACTAAAGCACTAGCAGAAGAAATTGTAAAGAAGCAACACACTGCTTTGGCTAGAAATAATTATTTGTGAACGCTTTGGGAGTGGAGGGGTTTTCTCTCTGATGGTGGGATTTATATATATATAAAAAAAATAGAAGCTCTTTTAAAAAGGAAAAATAGATGTATGCTTCTACCCACCAACGGTATAGTTTCATAATAATTTTGGCCAGCGCTATATTAAAGAGAAAAACAAGGTAATTGGAACATGCATCAACAGTTTTCCATGAAATAAGAGTTAAAAGAAGTAATAGAACTAATCACTGTCTCCTCAAATCAAGTAGAAAACATTTCAATGCACTAATTAGAGTAATTAGAATAATAAGACTGCCTATATGTGGTAAGACAATGTGTACAAACAACTTTATTTAATGTATACTGGTAATCAGCGATGCGTGCGTGCTTGAATGCTTAGTGCAATAAAATTCACCCCCGTCCGCCCAAACAATCAAATACAAATTAGTTTAATGATTGTGCCTGCTTGAACGTCTTAGAAATCCACAGGCAGAGGGAAATAAATAGCACCATCCTTGTTTGTACGTCTCCCCTACTGACCAAGGAGCTGATGCCTCCATGGACTTGGCAATGAATGACTGTAGACATGAATGAATCAAGGAGGGAAAGAGAATTAATGAATGAGTCAGGCTGGCTAAAAACAAGTCCTAACTTTTAGACGAGCGCCTCTTACAAGTCCCGGGACAGGAGGAGATGGGATAGGGAAGAGGAGGGGGAGAGCGGTCCCATCATCACTTTTAAGAGCCCGTGTTTTCCTGCCAGGATTTACCGCCGTGCAAGGAGGAAGGGGAGAAACACCAGCCGCCAATTTCCTACCGGCCTGCTCTCCTTTTAATCCTTAAAAATGACATCTGTGCGGTCAGGCCTGGGGACACAGGGAGCGGTACAGCTCAGCCCGGCAGGGTGAGACGTTGTGAGGCCGCCGGGAGAGCTGCAGCCGGTAAGCGGGAGCCCCGAGCCGGGACGGCCCGCACCACCCCGGCCCCGCCGTGGGAGCGATGGGGCCCCCCGGCTGGCCCCGCACACCCTGCACACCCACTCTCTGAGGGAGGCAGACCTCCCGCCCCGGACGGGGCCAGGCAGACACCGACCAACCCGGCACCTCTCTGGGGCGAAGGGGACCCGGCGCCACCTCTCCAGCCATCCAGACCCCGGGCAGGGGCTCAGCGCCCGCCCACCGCCCCTCCTGGCAGTGCGGGCAGAGTTTCGGCCGCTCCTTCGCTGCTGCCCTCGCCTCATGCCTCTCCTTGCCCACCGACGGGAGGGCAAGATCCGACGCCTGCGTCCCGCGGACAGGCTCGGCTCTGGTGCGGGCGGTGGGCCGCTGCGGGAAAAGGGTTTGCGAGGGAAAGGGGCTCCCCACCGGCACAGGCGGCCTCCCCGGCCCCGTGGGCCCTGTGTGAAACCTCGGCATACAGAGGACATTTGGCCGAATATCGGAGGTATTTACAGGGAGTTTGCAGAGAGGGATATACGGTTCGAGGGAAGAGATTCACAACGCGGGTCAGGCCACAGGCTGAGACCGGCTGCGGCATGAGAATCCACTAGCTGTAGCTGGGACTTGCCTGCCGAAAAGCCCATTTGTTTGGTTTATGATTTGATGAGAAGTCGCGTCTGAGGAAGAGTTCTTGCTTTTTGTTTTACCGTTTCCGCTACAGCACTCCTTGGGTTTGCTCAAACTAGTTTTCCCCAGAGCCTAATTTTCCCAGCACCGCCTGTCCGGGCCAGGGGGAAACTCGCTTTTGCAGAGCATCTTCCTACATCCCCGACGGCAACCTCGCCATGATCCGAGCCCAGATTGCCAACTTAAGGTCTGCAACTCTGAAAATTTGCTTTTTATCTTTTCCGTCTCGAGATAAAAGACGGAGAGGCAGCCCAGGCCCTGACCCTTCCGAAACGCACAATAAATAGACAACCCCTGGCAGAGGCAGGGGAGGCGGAAGAGCCACGATTCCCAAGACAGACCCCAACGCCCAGCCTCCGATCTGGAGGCAGCAGAAGGCCGCCGCTGCCCCGTCCACAGCAAAGAAGCCGCGGGCATTTTCTTTCCTTAGCCCCTGCCCCGCAAGGCGCTGCCCAGGCTCCAGCTGGAGGGACTCCCCGTGCCCGCCACCCTGTCCCACTGCTGTATCTAAGCCCAGAGGCTTCAGTCGGACTAAATCCAGAGCGCCCACCCGCCGGTGACTGCTCTCCCCACCGTCCCCCCGCCTCAACGCCCACCGGAGACCTTCCCAGGGAGGGTCACCCGTCCTCTTTCCCCGACACCGACGGCACCACAACAAAGAGCCGCCTAACCTCTAACAACGCGGCTTGGGACAACCCCGGGGCCTGGGGCCGCCCGGTGGACAAGGGTAGGCAGCCGCGGGAGGGGGTTTTCCTCCACTGAATCAGCCGGAGGAGGGGGCAGTCCCAGGCTAGGGTCGGGTCCAAGGCGGGGCTGGAGGCCGGGAAGGCGCAGGCAACCGGGCCCGCTCCGCCGCACCCCCGCGTCCCGGCGCGGGCCAGAAGCTCGCTCGCAGGACCGGGCACTGGAGAAGGGGTCGCTGCGGGGACCCCGAACTGTCGTCAACAAAACCCGAGGGAGAAAGAGAGAAAGATAGAGACGACGGGGCGGAGCCGAGGCCAACTGGGGCCTCTGCCCCCGCCGGGGCTCTCACAAACTGTCCAGCCCGAGAATCGCCTGACCAGACAACACTCCGGCCTGCCCCGCAGCCCGGGGGGGGATTTGCCGCATTATTTCCCCTTCTCCTGCTTCTCTCTTTCCAAACCCCGGCCCCCATTGCTCACCCTCGGGAAAGACGGCGGGGCTGGGAGGCGGCGGGAGCGGGCAGGGCAGCACCTACCACTGCCTCTCGTCCCTGCGGAGCCGGGGACAGGGTGGGAGACAATCACAACTAAAATGTTTGGGAATACACAGTCTCCTTCCGCCCTACAGTTTCGGCCTCCACAAGAGAGCGCGAACCGAGGAAGTAGGGCTTTTGTTGTTGACATCTGACCTATGACAGTGTCCCTGATGGGGATGAGAGCAGGGGAGTCCGGGAAGCGACCGCGCACCCTGACATCCACCTGCAGAAGGAGTATCCTATGGCTGCTCCATTTCCACCTCCTTTCCCTTAAAAGAGAGACTGAAGGAAACAGGAAGAATGATCGCCCGCATCGGTCGACCTCCCCACGACCAGTCCAGAAGGGTGAGCGAAGTCGCTCGCATAAGGTCAGCCCCTTGCCGGGCAAAGAGCCCCGGAGGAGCAGCCCGGGGGCCTCCGCCGGGAGCGGCTCGGCCTCAAGCAGCGGCCGGTCACGCCGTCCCGCCACCGGCTCTCGGCAGCCATCACCATGCATCCAAGTCACCTTCTGTCCACCCGACACGGGAGCGCTCCCCGATAGCGGGCCCCTATCGTCAAAGGCGAAATATTCCCTGGGCGCCCACCCGAGTGTCCTGCAGAGGGCAGAGGCTGCTCGCTTTCCGCAGCCCGTTCCGCGGGCTATTGACCAAGGACTTTTAAATCCATACCCGGCTTCAACATTTTACCCGTCAGCACGTCTGCGGTCACAAAACACTTCTTCTTTCTGTCACTTCTCTTCGAAACTATTGATAAGATCATTTAGCTGAATCTGTTCAGGATGAGTGTAATATTGACTAGAAGTTAGAAAAGATGATTAAATCTAATAAGCCTAGAAACTATCGTGAACGGGGTGGGGGGGAGGAGAAGAGCAGGATATCGCACTTAAGAAACTGAGCCAGCCAAAAAGGACCTGAACACTCCACCGCGTATGCGAACACTGCCCTGTTGGATGTCACTTGCCAGCGCGCAAGTCCCGCGGGTGCCCAGCTGGGACCCCTCCGGGAAAAACCGACCGGGTCGTTACACACACGGAGCCGCAGCCGCCCATAACGTGAGAGCCCCGGCCCTGTCGGCTCGGGGCCGTCGCCGCAGGGGCCGGGGCCCGGCTCGGCCCGGGGGTGCGCAGCCCCGCTGGGCAGCCGCATTCTTCCTCCTGCAAATGGTACTACCATCATTAAGCCCCGCCTTTTTGTTTTTCTTTTTTCTTTTTCTCTCTCCTTTTTTTCTTTTTCTTTCTCTCTCTCTTTTTTTTTCCTTTTTTTTTTTCTTTTTTTTTTTTTTTTTTAAGAGTTAGACCTTAAATTATCAAGGAGACCGAGAAGAATCGAGTCTCTTCTCCTCCATGCCTTCCGCCAGAATATGCAACCAACTTGAGGAGCAGATCTACCCACCAGCATCAAAGGCAGGACACCCCTACTCGCACAGAAATCAATGCTCCAAAACACACGGCTGAGGTTCATCTGCGGAGAGACACAATGAACACAGCTCCCGAGGCTCTCCTTCTAGACCCTGAAAGTTATGAGCATGGAACCTCTCAGTATAGGCATCAAATTTATTCCAAAAATTCCATGAAATATAAAGGAATGGCGGTGCTTTTACACAGAACTCAACTCAGTATAAGTACTGGGGTCTTCTCCCTTCAAATCTTAAGAACTATGCAAATCTGTGCTATCTTTAAAAATAAAATAACGATATTTCAATAATTAGAAGAAACTATGAAGGTATTGTGCATTTCTGTTTTATGTAGATAATAAAATATTACTTTAACATAAATATATAAGGATCTCTGCGTTTTTATTTTTCCCCACAAGCACATCCAAATGTACCAAAACAAAGTATTTTTAAAGAGACTGAACCAAAAAAAATTACATCCCATATAGATTTTGTTCACCTACTCATTTAAAGCTACAGAAAAACAGTTTCCAGAACCTGTTTGCTTTAAAAGAAATAAATATACATTGAGGCAGGCCACTTAAAAATGATATGAAAATATTTCCCTGGGTAGCATTTAAAAAAAAAAAAAAAAGAAAAATAGACAAAGAAAACATTGAAACTATTTCTGCATTTCAAAGGACAAATATTAAACATATATACATAGTGGTAAGGTTTGCGTGGTAACTTTTTTTTTAGTAAACCTATTTGGAGTTTGAGGTTTTTTCAAACATCCTCTTGACTCCGTTTTCTGACCTTACGCACATATTAATAAGTGTCTGAAAGTTCATTTCCTCCCTTTACCACTGGATCTGCCCTGATCTGATTCACTTCACTAGGTGCTAGTCCTCAACACTTTAAATAACAAGCAGCTCAACAACAACAACAACAAAAAAAAAAAAAAAAAAAAAAAAAAAAAAAAAAAAAAAAAAAAAAAAAAAAAAAAAAAAAAAAAAAAAAAAAAAAAAAAAAAAAAAAAAAAAAAAAAAAAAAAAAGAAAAAAAAAGAAAGAAAGAAAGAAAAGAGAAAAGCTTGGTGCCCGTATCTTTGTAACAATTGTTGGAAAACCAGGAAAAAGGCTAATGCATGTGTGCCTCTTAGAAATCATCATCTGTCTTACCAAGAAGAAAAAGAGAAAGAAAGCAAGAAAGAGAGAAAGAAAGAAGGAAAGAAAACCCAATGTCACAGGCGTTTTGAAAGACAATGAGAAACATATTCTAAAGCCTTAGCTACTGAATGCAATATTTATAGGAGAGTTCTGCGAGAGAATGCTTTACTGTTTTTTCTCCATAATTGTCCAACACTCAACTAAGTAAACTTTTAGATTATAAAAATGCTTTGTCTCTATAGCACCCATTTGTGCTGACTAAACGATCCCTTTATGAATTTATAACTATCATAGTTTAAAGTTCCTCTAATGTATATGCATAGCTGTGTGTGTGCATAAGTACACAAACACGCACGCAGACACACGCACATACATGCGCTGCTCCAAGGTCCCGCTCCTCTGCTTCCCTTCAGAGCTTTTTGTTTTCCTTTTTTTTCCTTTTTTTTTTCCTTTTGTCCCCGTGGGTTTTTCTCTTTTTTTTTTTTTTTGGGGGAAGCTAACCATTTCCCATTAAGATAATGTCACGAAATGCACTTTAAAACTATTAACAAAGGGGTGGAAAAAAACACGGATTGAAAAATGGCATTTTTTTTCCCCACTTCATTTCATTCCCCAGTGAAAGACACAAGGCTGCCCAAGTTATAACTGGTCCTTTCCTTCAATAAATTATACCACAATCTGACCAAAGGACAAGGGGAGGATGGGGAGGGAGAAGGGCTGGATACGAATAGAAAATAAAATAAATACGAAAATTAAAAGTGGGAAAGAAACGCACACGGTCTCTGCGGAGAGGAGGGGGCAGCGTGTGTTTACAGGCAGTTGTAAGCACCTGACCCCCACCTCGGGCCCAGCAGCTCCTCAGGCTCTCCCTGGCTCTGCCTTAATGCGAAACTGCTCAATGAAAGAAAGTTTGGAGGCTGATATCAGCCCCGGTTACCCGGGCTGTGAGACTGGGGATGCCAAAGGCACGAACGCACGGGAGCTGCGGGGGGAGGAGGGGAAGGAAAGGGCGCTGAGGGGGCGGTGATGGGGAAACGAAATAATCCCCTTTCCCTCTCAAGGAAGTGCCACTTTCTCTGGGAAAACCCTGGAAACATGTAGTTCCCTCTCTGCCTTCCCCACACTGGGCCTTGATCATCCACACTGACACAATCTGGAAGGATTGCACATATTTTTTTTACTCCCCTTCTGGCTGCGCCTCGGCCCCTGGACACACTGCCTGAAAATGAAGTTTACTTTGTTGATTTGCATTTATTCTCCCTTCTCCAAACTCGACTCTTGCCACTGAAGGCATATATTAAGCAATTACGAGAGTCGCGTCTCTGGAGAACAGAAGCTGAGGTGCAAATATATCTGTTTATATAGAAATTACATATGTGTATATATGTAAGTCTACGCACACATCACATGCATATGCATACATACATACACATATACTAATTCTTTTTGCCTCAGTAAAAGGAGAAAATAAGCGTTACACGTATTTAAGAAGACTTGTTTATAACAAAAGTTCACATATACACATAAAGCAAAGGCTAAAACACATTAACATATCGTAGATCGGTCACTGGTTGACTAATGCTCACCGTGGAAAATGCAAGTCATTTGCAAAATTAAGGTCGGAAAGGAAGGGGAAAAAAAGAAAAAATAAAGAGTTTGTTTATGTAAACTTCGATTTTCTTGCAGTGCAAATTGGTAAGGTTAAATACTGTCTACATCAAAAGGGATAGCTTTTCTGTTCTCTTCCTTTTTTTTTTTTTCCCCATATATTCATATAGGGGATCCACAGAAAATAAACACAGCAGCATGTGCCAACACCGAGCGACATTCCACAATGCAGTCTGCCTTTGTGTGGCGGAAGGGGGCTGCAGAGGGGACTCGAGGTGGCTGCATCCCCCCTTCCCCTCCGCCCCTCCCCGGCAGGGCAGCGCCGTATGTTTTTGCCAGCAAGCGAGAGTTTTGTGCGAACCGCTTCGCCTTGCGCCTGCCCTGCCGGTGCCTGCCCCTGCCCTGCCTGTACCTGCCGCTGCCCTGCCGGTACCTGCCGCTGCCCTGCCGGTGCCCCGCCTGCCTGCCCGTGCGCGGTACTCACTCCACTCCGGTGCACGGGCACTCGTCTGGAAAGGTCAAAACACAGCATCGCACCTGCTACCGTCTAAGGGGACAGTGTGGTGCAGGTGCTTTGTCTGTCTGTCTGTCTGTCCGCTGTGATTGGCGCTCGCCCTCTCGCTCGCTCGCTTTTTGTTTTCTTTTCTATTTTTTCGCGTTTTTTGTTTGGGTTTCTTTTTTTTGATTTTTTGTCTTTTTTAAAGATAGGAGAAAATAAAATAATCAAAAAAAAAAAAAGAAAAACAACAACAACAACAAAAAAGGAGGACAATCAAAAGTTGGGGGAAGGAGAAGAGGAGGAGGAGAGGAGGAGGAGGAGGAGGAGGGGCCGGGCGCCCCCGCCGCGAGTTCACTGCACGGGGGTCTGCACCCCGTGGTGCGGCGGCGTGTCCCTGCTGGCCCCGTACACGTCCTCGGCGCCCGGCAGCGTCCCTCCCGGGGGAGTCATGCGCTTCTCTTTCTGTCTCCTGTTACAAAACCACACTCTCACCACCTCCTTCTCCAGCTGTAGGCTGTCCGCGAGCGAGGTGATCTCCTGGGCGGAGGGCTTGGGGCACTTGAGGAAGTGGCTCTCCAGCGCGCCCTTGACGCTCACCTCGATGGAGGTGCGCTTTTTCCGCTTGCGGCCCTGCGCCGCGATCTTGTCTATGCTGGTGGGGCTGCCCGAGGAGGAGTCCGCTTCCTCCAACCACTTGTTCAACAAAGGCTTCAGCTTGCACATGTTCTTGAAGCTGAGCTGCAGGGCCTCGAAGCGGCAGATGGTGGTCTGCGAGAAGACGTTGCCGTAGAGGGTGCCCAGCGCCAGCCCCACGTCCGCTTGGGTAAATCCCAGTTTGATGCGCCGCTGCTTGAACTGCTTGGCGAACTGCTCCAGGTCGTCCGAGGTCGGCGTGTCCTCGTCGGAGTGCGGGTCGTGGTGCGGTGGCGGCCCGGGGGGCGCGGCGGCGGCGGCGGACGGCGCCGGCCCGGCCGCCCCGGGGTGGGGGCCGTGGGGCGGCGGCGGGTGCTCGGGGCCGTGGTGCGGCGGCCCCGGCGGCGGCTCCTCGTGGGCGTCGCGCAGGCCGTGGTGGTGCAGCCCGGGCTGCCCGGCGCCGAGCATCCCGTTGACGCTGAAGCCGGGCGGCTGCGAGTAGAGCAGCCCCGCCTGCGCGCCGTTGGCCGCGGCCATGCCGGGCGGCAGGTGCGCCGCGCCGCCCGCCCGCCACGCCGCCGCCGCCGCCGCCGCCGCCGCCGCCGCGTGGTGCCCTCCGCCGCCGCCGCCGTGGTGCACCAGGTGCGGCGCCCGCCCCGGCGGCGGGTGCTGCGGCGGCGGCGGCAGCTCGTCGCCGCGCCCGCCCGCCTGCACCACCGCCGGCTTGATGTCGGGCTGGCCCAGCGCGCCCGCCGACCAGGGCGCCTCGCCGCCGCCGCCGCCGCCGCCGCCCCCGCCGCCGCCGCCGCCGCCGCCACCGCCGGGGCCGCCGTGGGACAGCGCCGCGATCCACTGGTGAGCGTGGCTCAGCGGGTGCCCGTTGCTCTGCAGCGCGTAGTCCGCCTGCACCAGGGCGCCGGCGTCGCGGTAGCCGCCGCCGGGCTGCATGCCGCCGGGCGGCTCGGCGTGCACCATGGGGGAGCCGGAGGCGAGCAGGCTGTAGTGGTTGGAGGCTGCGGTCGCCATGACTCGCCGAGCCGCACTGATCGCGCCGGTTAAAGGCGCCGCGCATTTGACAGCTACTTTTTCGCCTCGGGCGCCGCGCGGCGCCCGCGCCCCCCCGGCCCGCGCGGCGGGGCCCACTGCGAAGGCACGCGCGGCCGCCCCGCCCCGCCGCCGCGCGCCATTGGCTCCCCGCGCCCTGACGGACGCGCCGCTCCCGCCGACCGCCGCCGCCGCCGCGCGCCATTGGCGCGGCCCGCCCGCGGGACCACGCCCCCGGCCACGCCCCCGACACGCCCCCCGGAGCCCAACTCCGAGGGGGAACGGGGCGCGGGGAGCGGGGCCGGGGGCGGGGGGAGCGCACCGAGGGCAGGGCAGGGGGCGCGCCGCCACGGCCCCGCCCCGCCCCGCCCTGCCGGCGGGAGGATGCTGCCGCCGCCGCCGGTCCGCCCGCCGGCTCCTGTTGCTCTCACCCCACCGCGGGTCTCTGCGCGGAGCGCGGCCCCGCCGCGCCGCCCCGGAGCGGGCGGCGCGGATGCGGGGGGGTACCCGCTTGCCCGCCCCCAACTTTCTCAGCGCCGCCTCGGAGCCAGCCACTCCGGAGGGGCCGGGGAGCGCCGCGCCCCCGGGGACGGGGAGCCGGGACAGGGCGGCCCCCTCCCTGCCCTCCGGCCCTGTCCTCCCGGCACCCAGCGCTCGCCGGAGCGCCCCGCTTCTCCGGGGGTATCGAGGCTTCGCACCTCGGGGACTGCGGTGGAGGGTATTGTTCTGCTTGTCCCGTCCCTCGGGGACGGGATGCCTGCGGGACCGCCTCGGCGGCGCTGGCGACTCTGCGTTGGTGCGGAAGACTGGGTGTGAATGGGTGGTGGAAAAAGCAAAAAAAATTAGGAAAAAAGAAGGGGATAGAGGAAAAAGGAAAAAAAAAAAAAAAAAAAAAAAAAAAAAAAAAAAAAAAAAAAAAAAAAAAAAAAAAAAAAAAAAAAAAAAAAAAAAAAAAAAAAAAGAAGTTGCGGCCCGGACAGGAAGTAAAGAGACCCTGGAACTGGATCCGGATTTCCTAGGAATGAGCAGTGCCCGGCTGGCCGCCGCGAAAAGAGTTCGCTGCCCATTTTTGAGCTGAAAGCCATAGCTTTGTCTCGAAAATAAACTGCTCACGGGGGTAGGTGCGCGTCGCAGGCTCCCGCTATCTTCATCGAAATAACACAATAGGGCGGACCGGGGAATTTATTACTACTAACAAGAAACAGCTTTCTTCTGCGAGTTGTTTATAAATCATCGTATTTAACGTGAGCACTGGAAAGGCTCCTTGCCTGGAAATATTCCTCTGCGTGGGGGTGTGGAGGAGCGGGGGGATGGGCTCCTGCACATAAACATATACACAGCAGCAGCATAAACAGGATATCCAGTGCCCTGAGACAAGGGGCGCAGCAGGAGTTACCTCGTTTCGTTAGTTTAGCGGCGTATCAAGAGCTCCTTCTGCCGGGGGTAGGGAGGGAAAGGAAGGAGGGAGGAGAGGAGGAGAGGGGCACAAACTTTGTCCATGAAAGAGTGAAGATTCTTCCTAAGGGTTTTATCCCCCCCCCCGCCCCCGCTTTATTCGAGGTGCAGGCGAAAGGAAGAACAATACTGCCTGTTCTGCGAGTGTCGCGGAGAAGGAAGTCAGTGCCTCTGAAGTGAAGCTCTGCCTTTTGTTTCCCGTGTGTAAACAACTGGGCACCCAGGAATTTTATAATTTGATGCTCATTTTCTCGTCTCTCTCCTCCCAATTAGGTGTAGACCAGTGAGTTGAAACAAAACAACAGGGCAAGTCCACAGCAGGCTTCTGCCAAGGCATCGCGGGGACCGTCCTGGAAGAGCCACCCCGCTCTCTGCGTCTGGGCCAGCCCTCCCGCCTCGCTCCTGGGGCCGCCAGGGCTCTGCCAGGGGCGGTTTTCCTGCAAGCCCGCCTCCAGGTCTGCTGCCAAAAGTTCGTGCGTGGACGAGACACGAGGGGCCATGCCACGCGTCATTTTCAGAGCGAGGTTTTCACGTGGGTGCCTTCAGCGTGCAGTGCTCCTCCAGCAAGGACCTACCCCGGTGGTCGTCCGAGAGACCTCCCTTGTGCCCCAGCCCCACGGCGTGTCCCACGCACCACTGGTCCCCGTGGAGTGCCGGCGGCACCGCTCTTCCCGGGGCTCGCCGCGACGAGGAGACGGGACACGGGTGTCAGCGAGATCCAACCAATACTTTTTTTTTTTTTTTTTTTTTTTTTTCTGAGGGGAAAACCCCTCCAGCTTTGCCCCGGTCGTGCGTTTCCTGACCCCCCTTTCCTTCCTCCCCGGCCCTCTGTCCCGCCTGGCCTCCTGGCAGGCGATGCCTATGGTCAGAGACCTGCGTGCCTCTCACCCCCACCGCCCCAGCGGCGGATCTCACGGGCTAACGGTAATCACAGTTACCGAAGTAGCGCTACGGCCTTAGGAGGCGGACAAAACCCCAGCCCCCCGGCAGAGCCCCCCGCCGTCCCTCCTGTCCCCTCCCCGGCGGAGCGCACGCCTATGGAGACGCAGCTGGGAGCAGCGAGGAGCGCGGCCGGTGCATTCAGAGCCGCCGCAGACTCCTCCTCCTCGTCCTCCCCATCATTGTTAGCTCTGTCATTAATACCGCTCCTTAAGCATCCTCCGCTCCCGTCTCCCCCCGTGGAGCGGAGCGCCGGGGAGCGGGAAGCGAGCGCCCGACCGCCGCTCTTGCCGCCGCGCCGCTGCCCGCCGCGGGCTCCGGCTCCGGCCGCCGCTCAGGTCCGGGCCGCTCGGGATGTAAAAGAGACAGTCATGTGGCCCCTTTCTGGCGGAGCTGACCCCGCGGGATTAAAGGTCTCACCAGCCTTTCTTTCCTTTTCTCTGCTCGTATAAAAGCAGGTTGAAGGTGATGCGGTGTCTTGGGCAGACACTGCAGTGTTTTGATTCAGCTCAGCCCTTTTCACTGTTCAAAGCAGCTGTTCAAATACTAGGGCTGCTTACTTTGACGTGACGGAGATTTTCAAACAACCCCAAAAGCTTTGAACTGACAGGCCTCCTTGATATCTCCTTCATTGCAGTGCAGCTACTCGAGAATATTCGCTATAAAATACATAGAGCGCCACTTAACTGGAGCTGACTCCTGGCTGGGAGGCGAGGTGCTGCATACACATCAGGTGCATGCAGAAGGACGCGGGCGGGTTGCGGGAGCCCTCCGGCCGCCCCCTGCCAGCCTCCCCATCTCCCCACTTGGGGGTCTCCTGCCCACCGCCCGCCCCCAGCTGCCGCGGCGGGCTCCGACTGACGAGATGTTGGGCTCCCTGGTGTTTCAACTCCGTGCGTGCCGGAGAGAAAGCTGCATTTCCAGCAGGAAAACAAGAGCACAGCTCGTTCCCAGCGAGCCTCGGCTTCCAGCCGCCGGTCGTCAGCCTCCCCGGCTCCTGGGGCCGGGGGAGCACTCCCCAAACGCACGCTCCTGCCTGCGTTTGGATGTGCGGTTGTAGGGTGGGGAATATGTGTTTGCATATGCCTGTCGTGTTTAGAGGTGAAAAGCTTTTTTTTTGAACTCTGGTCTCCAAACCTTGAGACAGACTCACGCAGCTAAAAGGAAAGGAGGAGGGGGAGAAATCCCCGCGCCTCCTTTCCGCGTCTCTATTATCTTCCCATTAGATGTTGTTTTAGGAGGAAATGTGCCAGGAGTGCAAAGACGCGGCGAGTCGCTCAGAGAATTGCTGGGTGCAATAAACGTGAGACTCCTGGTGCTCGCTTTAAAGGCCAACTTGGAAGATTTGTGCTTATTGCTGGGGCGCATTTAATGCACCTTTTGTGAGATGGGATTGTTTTGATCTCTGCTTCCTTTTTAACCTTTCTCTATGAGGTATTCAAGCCTGCGCTTTCGTGTGGCTCTTTCCAGTGTTGCTCCAAGGAGTCTGATTCGGCGGAGAGACCCAAGACATGAATGAAACTTCAACTTTAAGGGCCTGCGGAGAGACAAAACTGAGGCCGGGGCTTCACAAGTGATTGCTTTAAAAAAATCCAATCTACACAAAGAGGCAGCTGGCTGCTTTAATGAAAACTGCTTAAAGCGGCAAGAACCGCAGCCTCAGGGATGTATTTATAAGATGACTCAAAAGCTACACTTTCAAGTTGCTTCTCCTCGGGGTAGATATAACAAACACATTTAACTAAGAAATCTAAACAAAAAGGACAGAAATTGATAACTTTGATTGCACAAGCTCAAATTACCCATTGAAATTAAAATCCACCATCTAAATAGATTTCTCCACCTATCTCTAGAGAAAAGAAAATCTCCCTCCCTGCGTATGTAGATATACACACGTAATATTATATATATTTTCGCCCTGATAGAATACTGATTATCCCAGAAGATAGAGAGCAGAAAGGTGTAGAATAAAAAAAAAAAAAAAAAAAAAAAAAAAAAAAAAAAAAAAAAAAAAAAAAAAAAAAAAAAAAAAAAAAAAAAAAAGGAAAAAAGTTCCCGTAAAGTTTGTATTAATGCTCATTTCCAACATTCCCCGCAACTCTATTCTTCCAGCCTCTTCATTCTTCTGAGACTCTGCTATTTTATCAGCATCACTGTTTAAACTAGTGGGATATAATGTTCTAAGTTCGGTATTTGAAATTAAATTATTTGAATTCACGGATATTAATCTTTTCCCTTCATCCTCCGGTTCTGAATCTTGTCATTAAAAATGATCCACCCTTTGTAGTCCGCAAGTGAATATTTTATAGACAGATACCGCTATGAAGACTTCTAACACAACGTCAACCAGTCAGACTTAGCTGTTGCAGGGATTACTTTGAGTAATTTATCAAAGGCAGGCTGCTAAATTTTGAGTGGTGAATATGAGGCCTTGGGGGAAAAAGAAGCAGAAGAAGAAAAAAAAAAAAAGAAAAAGACGAATTCCATCACTCCGTGAGATAAATTCTGGTTGGAGTTAATACAGCTTGTTTATTGAATTCTCAGAGACAGACCCAGATGCGATTGGTGCAGCGGAGTTTGCAATTTAGTGTTCAAAAGCCTGGCTGGGAAATGACCGCCCAGCGCTGGAGCTGGAGGGGCGTTTCTGTTGGCGTGAAAAGCAGGTGAATTGGAAGGAGAGAGGGGAGGCGATCCAGTCTCTAGGGCTCGGGAAAGCGGCCTCAGAAAGGACTTTCCAAAGCCTGCACTGTCCCGAGATTTGTGCAGGACAAAACACAGCAACAGATTTTAGGGGGAGAAAAAAAAAAAAAAAAAAAAGGCGAAAGAAAAGTGCCAAGCTTTCTCTGACAAATCTAACAATTGCTTTTTTGTTCGTCTTGTCAGTGCTCACGCCTGATGGACACAAGCAGACACCCCCGGGAAGAGCTCAGATAAATGGTGTCCCTGCTTCACTGGGTGACATGATCCTTCCTCCTTCCTTACAGTCTTCAGGGCACTTTTGGGTATGATTGCCGTTCATCTCCCTGAGAAGAGCCTTCTCAGAGGGCTCTCGGTCGCCGCTGCCCAGCTTCGTCACCCTGGCGCGGAGTGCTCCAGGATGGGGATGCTGTATTTCGCCAGAAAAAAAGGCGAGCCAGGGTGCCGGGAGCTGAGCACCGCCGGGACAGAGGGCGGCACCGCTCCGGCCCCGGCCGCGCAGGGCGGCCCCGCACACGGGCACGGGGCTGGCGGTGGCCCAGGAGCGCTCTGCCAGCCCGCTGCCAGGGCGGCTCAGGGAACTGGGGCCCCGGCTGGGGGGCGACTTGTGTGTCCCCCCCATCCCCAGCCTCCCACGTGGGGGTCGGCCTGGTCCCGGCGGGGCTGAGCGCGACCCGGCCGCTCCATGCCAGGATTTGAGCAGGAGCCTGCCGTGGGAGGAGAGGCGAGAACAGGCGGGGGGGGGCTGGAAACTTTCTTTCGCTTGGCGAGGAAGAAGAGGAGTGAGGCGAGCAGGAAGGCTGGGCCATTGTCCACAGAGGGTGCATTTTTGTCAGGCTGGCGTTGGTTGCTATAGTGAGGAGGGAAGGGGAGAGAGAGAGAGGAGGGAAAGGGAAAGAAAAAAACCCGACCCTAAACCAAACAGAGGAGCACAGTTCGCCTCCCTTCGCTCTCCCGGCTCCAGCCGGCAGCGCTCCTCGCTCCCAACCAAAATAAGAGCGGGTCGCGGGCCGACCCGGGCTGCCGGCGGGGCCAGGAGCCTCGGCGGTCCCGGCCTCGGCCCTGGCCCCGCGGGGCGGCCGCCTCGCCCCTCCCCGCCCCGCGCCCCCTCGGCCGCCCGTGCTCGGGGAGCTGCGGGGCCGAGCGCTGCGGGATGGGCAGCAGCAACCTCCCGGCGCTGCGGGATGCCCCGAGTCGCACAGCTCAACAGCACACCTGATACAGCGCCTACTCACTTGGTCACAGTAGCTTCGCACCCCGCAGAGCATCCGTGGCACTGATCCTGACACGGACTGCGGGGGGGGGTTGTGGGGTGGGTTTTTTTTTGTTGTTGTTGTTTTTTTTTTTTTTTTTTTTTCTTTTTCCCAAATAATTCAAAGGGGGGTGGGGCGGGGGGAGAGGAGGGGGAAGAATAACTTCTTCCGATGCAAATGACCAGTTCTTTAATTTTAAAAGAGACTCTTATTTTGCAGTAGTGTTTTTTGTTGCCTTGCTATTGAACTTTGAAAATAGTGTGGCGGGGGAAGGCAATAATGAAGGGTCTCGAAGGCTTAAGATTTAGTTAAGTGAGTGACTCAAGATGGCACAAAGAAAGTTAGTTACTTAGTTAATTGAGAATTATTCACCTTCTGAGATCGGCGTAGCAGTTTGTTCAGATGACAGTGCGAACTTGGGGCGGGGGGAGGCGGGAGGCCGGCAGGGAAGGAGGCAGATCTCACTTGTGAGTTGTTTTTCTTTTTTCCTCCTTGTTATTTTTTTTTTTCCAGGACAAGCTAAATTGCAGCTGAAGGAGAGAGGTCAGTATCTTTTC